>NW_016108175.1:187191-188202 GCF_001604975.1 Cebus imitator | reverse complement strand
AAAAAAAAAAAAAAAAAAAAAATTAAAAGAATTGAACTAGATTGAACTGTAAGACATATTACTGGGCCAATTTACTGTATAAAGCTGTAGCCAATCATATGTGTGCTGAATAGAGAGTTCAAAGGGAAGCAGCCAAGAAATGGATTTTAAGGTTTAGTTTGTATGAAATGGCCCCTCAGTCCTGATAACATTTGAGTGGCATGCATTCATATAGTCCACAAACATTTGAGTAAATTCTTCTCTGGATCAGGCACTGGTGCCAAGGTAGGAAACATAAGCAAATTTCACAAAACAAAGTAAAACTTGTGATTCGACACCTAGTATCTCAGGTTAAAAGTTGTATCACCGTGACCGACAAACTGCAGCCAATATTTCTTGCTAAAGATAAACTTTTTGTCCCAAGAAAAGGAGCTGAATACAACCTGCAGCCTCTGAAACTGCTGCTGTCCTGGCACTAATGAAACTGGTGGGGCTGGAGGAGTGTGGCTCTGGACCACCTGGCCTCCATGGGGCTGCCCAGCTGTTGGGTGATGATTGATGCTATGAACTGATGCTATGGTAGGCCCATGACTGCCGGAGCTCTGTGGCATGGCTAAAACCTAGAGCGAATAACATATAGACAGGAAACTTCAAGGCTTGTACATTCTTCCCCAAACGTGTCTGGATAACTAACACAAATGTGCAAAGATAATTCACTGGAAACCCAAATTTCTGCTGGGTGTGATGGCTTATACCTGTCTCACCTACGTGGGAAGATCACCTGAACTCAGGAGTTCAAGGCTGCAGTGAGCTATGATCATGCCAGTACACTCCAGCTTGGGCCACAGAGTGAGACTGTGCCTCTAAAAAGAGAAAAAAGGAGGAAAGACAGCCTGGGCATCATAGTGAGACACCATCTCCACAAAAATAAAAAACTGGCCAGGCGTGGTGACATGCACCTGTGGTCCCACCTACTCTAGGTGCTAGAGGAGGAGGATTGCTAGAGTCCTGGAGTTCAAGGCTGCAGTGAGC
>NW_016108175.1:184283-186858 GCF_001604975.1 Cebus imitator | reverse complement strand
ATAGTTTAGCTGGGCACAGTGGCTCATGCCTATAACCAGCACTTTGGGAGGCCTAGGCAGGCAAATCATTTGAGTCCAGGAGCTCAAGATCAGCCTGGCCAACATGGCGAGACCCTGTCTCTACTAAAAAAAACAAAAAAATTAGCTGGACTTGGTGACATGTGAGGCTACTGTGAGGCTGAGGCACGAGAATCACTTGAACCTAGGAGGTAGGGGTTGCAGTGAGCTGAGATCATGCCGTTGCATTCCTGCCTGGATGATAGAGTAAGACTCTGTCTCCAAAAAGAAGAAACAAAAATTATATAGTTTACCTTACACTATCTGTGGTAAAAGGATGAGTATTAAAATTCCAATCCACCCAGGACTACAATTTGTATAAAATCCAAGCAAAATAAATTGTCAACATGAAATAAAAATTACATAAACCCAGAATTTTCTTTTCTTTTTATTGAGATAGGGTCCCACCCTCTCACCCAGACTGAAGTGCAGTGGTACAATCATGGCTCACTGCAGCCCTGACCTTCCCAGGTTCTGATGATCCTCCCACCCCGGCCTCCTGAGTAGCTGAGAGTACAGGCACGTACCACCATGCCTAGTTAACTGTCATTCTTTTTGTAGAAACAGGGTTTCACCCTGTTGCCCAGGCTTGTCTCGAACTCTTGGGTTCGAGACCACCTGCCTTGGCCTCCTAAAGTGCCGGGATGACAGGGATAAGCTACCATACCTAGCCTGTAACTTCCATTACCAAATTTTACAAATAAAAAATGATAATGTCCAATTACTAGAATAGTTTCTAAACATCCTCAATTTCTATACTATGTCATTACAGACTAGTAACACAGGATAGAGATTCGCCATTTGTAAGCCGCACTTTCAATAGCAGTAATACAGATAGATATATTTTAACTTGAAAAAAATGTTCATAATCCACAGGTTGAATGTATTCATGTACTGTATAAAGATTAAACTTTTAAATAATTTTTAAAGCACATTACACTGGGTGACAGAGCAAAACCTTGTCTCAAAATAAATAAAAGCACATTACGAAGCAGTATGATAAAAAGATTTTAAACTCTAGACAACTGATATATAGTAAAATGTTAGCATTTAATCTTGTGGTTACAGAATTAAAGACAACTTTTACTTTGTTACTTTTTTTTTGTTTGTTTTTTGAGACAGTCTCACTCTGTCACCCAGACTGCAGTGCAGTGGCATGATCTCGGCTCACTGCAACCTGTGCCTTCTGGGTTCAAGTGATTCTTCTGCCTTTGCATCCCAAGTAGCTGGGATTACAGGTGCCCGTATAATACCCAACTAATTCTTGTATTTTTAGTAGAGACAGGGTTTCACAAGGTTGGTCAGGCTGGTCTCAAAATCCTGACCTTAAATGATCCACCCACCTCGGGCTACCAAAGTGCTGGGATTACAGGTGTGAGCCACTGTGCCTGGCCTACTTTGCTTATTTTGCTTATCTTGATTTGCTAGAAGCATTATATCTAATGGAAAATAATTCTTCCCCCAGACTTTGGTAGTTTAGCCTCAAAAAAAGTCATTTCTTTCTTTTTTTTTTAATCTCAATCTTTCTCTTACCCTCTTATAAATTTGAGGAAATAAAATCCAAAACCACTTTCCTTCTATATCTATTGCAAGAAATGCTATTAAAAAATTGGCCAGGCGCGGTGGCTCATGCCTGTCATCCCAGCACTTTGGGAGGCTGCGGCAGGTGATCATGAGGTCAAGAGATCGAGACCATCCTGGTCAACATGGTGAAACCCCATATCTACTAAAAACACAAAAATTAGCTGGGCATGGTGGCGCGCGCCTGTAGTCCCAGCTACTCGGGAACCTGAGGCAGGAGAATTGCTTGAACCCAAAAGGCGGAGGTTGCGGTGAGCTGAGATTGTGCCATTGCACTCCAGCCTGGGTAACAAGAGCAAAACTCCATCTCCAAAAAAAAAAAAAAAAAAAAAATCAGAGCTTTTTTGTACTTTTTCAGAACTGTTGATCATCATAGAAGACAACAATCAGGCCGAATGCCTGAATGCCCCATCCCCAAAATCAGACTAAACAACATGAAACTTTCTTCCTCTAAGCAATGTTAAGTTTTATGCCGCAATTTAAAAAATACAACCTTTTTGAAATCCTCACGTTTATAAAAGTTATCCCAGTGGGAGATGAAGAAATAAGGGAGAGGGAGAAACCAAGCGACGATGCATAAATCCACGGAAACAATGCAAGACATATTAAAAGAAACTAGGCAATTCTAAAAGCTCTAATGTACCTCAAGATGGGCTATTACTCTGAGCTTCTATATTCCAGCATGTATGTTTTTTTACAGGGTTTACAACTTTTACAAGACTAACCTGGGAGTTTATAAACATGTAAGACGGTTAGGATTTTTTCCTTTTCTTTTTTTTTTTTTTTACAACAGATCACCAATATTGTGTCCCCAAGGATGGTTAGTTTTATAAAAGCACATTATAGCTTCCATTCGGAAGAAATGTAACTATTCCAGATGTAGGAAATAGTCATTAATCTGTTTGGATAATGAAAGTAATCACCCAAGGAAAACAAG
>NW_016108175.1:181375-183865 GCF_001604975.1 Cebus imitator | reverse complement strand
GATTCTCTTGCCTCAGCCTCTGGAATAGTGGGGATTCCAGACGTGTGCGCTGCCACGCCCTGCCAGTTTTTTTATTTTTAGTAGAGACGGGGTTTCACCATGTTTGCCAGGATGGTCTTGATTTCTTGACCTCGTGAGTCACCCGCCTCGGCCTCCCAAAGTGCTGGGATTATAAGCGTGAGCCACCACACCTGGCCCAGCCATACCTTTTTAAGGTAGCTAACAAGTGAGGCTGAAGGCCTCTCCAGACCAGCTACATGTTGACGTAGAAAGATATCCACTATATATTAAATGAAAAAGGTAAACAGTAGAACAGTATGTACTGTTGTTCAACAGTATGATCCAAACTGTACAAAAAGGAAAGTGAAAAGGCCAGGCGCGGTGGCTCATGCCTGCAATCCCAGCACTTGGAGAGGCCAAGGCAGGCAGATCACTTGAGTCCAGGAGTTTAAGAACAGCCTGGGCAACATGGTGAAACTCCGCCTCTACAAAAAAAAAGAAAACAAACATCAGCCGGATGTGGTGGCGTGCACCTGTAGTCCCAACTACTTGAGAGACTGAGGTGGGAGGATTGCTTAAGCCCAAGGGTTACAGGTTGCAGTGAGCCCAGATCATGCCACAGCATTCCAGCCTGGGAGAGAGTGTAACTCTGTCTCACACACACAAAAAAAGGAAAATAAAAAGTGAATTTTGATAGCTAGATAGGTTGATATAGATCTGTCTGTATATACATACAAAACTGGATACTCAAGAAATTCACCAGTGGGAGAAAATCTGAGGAGTGAGAGAGAACAAGTCATTTTATATCCATTTATTTTTATTGTCTGATTGATGGATTCATTGATTGATGGAGACAGAGTCTCGCTCTGTTGCCCAGGCTGGAGTGCGGTGGTGTGATCTCAGCTCATCAAAACCTCCGCCCTCCGGGTTCAAGTGATTCTCATGCCTCAGTCTCCTGAGCAGCTGGGATTACAGGCGCGCATCACCACACCCAGCTAATTTTTGTATTTTTAGTAGGGATGGGGTTTCACCATGTTGATCAGGCTGGTCTCAAATTCCTGACCTCGTGATCCACCCACCTTGGCTTCCCAAAATGCTGGAATTACAGGTGTGAGCCACCGTGCCCAGCCTATTTCCTTTTTTTAAAAAAAAAAACAAAACAAAACAAAAACAAAACAGAACAAAGTGTGGCTGGGTACAGGGCTCATGCCTGTAATCCCAGCACTTTGGGAAGCTGAGGCGGGCAGATCACTTGAAATCAGGAGTTCAAGACCAGCCTGGCTAACCTGGTAAAACCCCGTCTCTACTAAAAATACAAAAATTAGCCAGGCATGGTGGTGTGCACTTGCAATCCCAGCTACTCGAGAGGCTGAGGCATGAGAATCACTTGAACCCCGGAAGCAGAGGTTGCAGTGAGCTGAGATCATGCCGCCGCATTCCAGCCTGGGCAACAGAGTGAGACTCCATCTCAGAAAAAGAAAAGAAAATAAGGCCAGGTGCAGTGGCTCATGCCTGTTTTCTCAGCACTTTGGAAGGCCGAGGCAGGCGGATTACATGAGGTCAGGAGTTCGAGACCAGCCTGGCCAGCATGGTGAAACCCTATCTCTACTAAAAATACAAAAATTAGCTGGGTGTGGTGGTACATGCCTGTAATCCCAGCTACTTGGGAGGCTGAGGCAGGTGAACCGCTTCAACCCAGCAGGTGGAGGCTGTAGTGAGCCAAGATCGTGTTATTGCACTCCAACCTGGGCAATAGACCAAGACTCTGTCTCAAATAAAATAAAATAGGCCAGGTGCGGTGGCTTACGCCGTAATCCCAGTACTTTGGGAGGCTGAGACAGGTGGATCACCTGAGGTCAGGAGACCGAGACCAGTCTGGCCAACACGGCGAAACCCCGTCTCTACTAAAAATACAAAAAATTAGCTGGGTGTAGCAGCGGGCACCTTTAATTCTAGCTATTTGGGAAGCTGAGGCAGGAGAATCGCTTTAAGCCAGGAGGCGGACATTACAGTGAGCTGAGATTGCACCACTGCATTCCAGTCTGGGCCGTAAGAGTGAAAGTTTGTCTCAAAAAAACAAAAATAGAAAAAAACCAAACTGATGTACGACTTTCATCATAAAAAAGGGCAAAAACCAAATTCCTTCACTTCTACAAAATATAACAGATGATCAGTGTTGGTCAGGACATAGAACAGGAATATACAATGCTTGAGGGAATTTAAATTGGTATACCTTCTAAACACAATGGCTGGCCTTTGAATAACATGGGATTTTGTGTTTTTTTAAGGAGAGGGGGTCTCGCACTGTTGTCCAGTCTGAAGTACAGTGGCTTGATCATAGCTCACTGCAGCCTTGACTTCCTGGGCTTGAGCAATCCTCTTATCTCTGTCTCCTGGGTAGCTAGGACTACAGACACACACCACTATGCCCGGCTTATTTTTAATTCATTTTTTCAAATTAATTAATTATAGGCCGGGCGCGGTGGCTCA
>NW_016108175.1:178901-179915 GCF_001604975.1 Cebus imitator | reverse complement strand
GTAGAGACGGGGTTTCACCATGTTGACCAGGATGGTCTCGATCTCTTGACCTCGTGATCCACCCGCCTTGGCCTCCCAAAGTGCTGGGATTACAGCGTGAGCCACCGCGCCGGGCCCATCTTTATGATTTTTGTAGAGATGAGTTCTTGCTATATTGCCCAGGCTGGTCCTAAATTCTTGGCCCCAACTTATCCTCCCACCTCAGCCTCCCAAAGAGCTGGGACAAGTCTGACCCACTGCATCCAGCCCATGTATAACTATTCAGTCCCTCAAAACTTAAATGCAAATAGCCTATCATTGTCCAGAAGCTTTACCGATAACACATATCGTTGATTAGTATGTATTTTATGCATTTGTGGCTGCAGTGAGCCATGATCGCACTACTGAACCCCAGCAGGGGCCATAAAGCAAGACCTTATCTCCTTAAAAAAGTAAAGTTATACATGTGGTTTTGACTGCATGGAAGGAGGGTCAGTGCATCAACCCTCACACTGTCCAAATGTTAGCTGTATTTCTCTATAATGATGTTTAATACAACTGCTTTTTTTTTTTTTTAAATAAACAGCAAAACTGTCTTAATAAGTGTGTTGATTTAAATTCTGGCACAAGGTTCTTATTTTGTCATGAATTACCACTGAGTGAACTAAGACAATAACAGAACATTCACAACAGCACCTTTGTAAAAGCAAAAACCTGGAGATGGCCCAATAGTCCAACAGTAGAATTGACAAATAAATCGAATATATGCATATAATTCATACCAGAGTGAAAATGGTACAGTTACAGCTATCTATATAAATATGGAGTTTTTTAAAAAAGTGAGCCAAAGAAGAAAATGTTTCCATTTATATAAAAATTCAAAAATACCAAAATTAAACAGGAGTGGTGGGGAATGGCTGTAATCACAGCTACTCAGGAGGCTGAGGCAGGAGAATCGCTTTAAGCCAGGAGGCGGACATTACAGTGAGCTGAGATTGCACCACTGCATTCCAGTCTGGGCCGTAAGAGTGAAAG
>NW_016108175.1:175740-178584 GCF_001604975.1 Cebus imitator | reverse complement strand
AAAAAAAAAAAAAAAATAGAGTTTGTTTGTTTGTTTTTTTAAGTCAATAAAGTCAAGGGAATGATAAACACAACATTTAGATGAGTGGCTACCTCTGAAGGGAGGGAAAAGAAGGGATCCGAGAGGGATACAAAGGGAACTTCAAAGGCCACAATGACATTCTTTTTTCAAAAACCTGTATGATGAGGACAGGTTATTTTTTTTTTTTTACCTTTTACATACTCCACAATTTTTAAATACCTAACTGAGTATTACAAAATGTTTTCTAATTGCCCAAAATCACTATTCCTCCTCCCTCACTCTAGTTCCTTGGTTTTATAGGGCTGTGGGCTCCACAGGGTTGTGGGGTGTCCCTTATGCTGTGCTGATGTGCAATATCTGAGAAATAAAGAGACAGGACACAGAAGTACAAGGAAAATGCAGGTGGGCTCAGCAGGGCCACGCCACCCAAAAGCGGAGTCAGGTGAGGACCTGAATGTCCAGAAGTGTCAGTATTTATTGGGTTTAGGTTAGGGGGCAGGGTAGTGAGTGAAGCCACCTTTAAGAATAGTGATAGGATCGTGAGCCTTAAAACAAAGGGTCCATCCCCATTAGGTCACCTAGGCCAGGAGGTGGACAATGCGCAGCAAGGGGTCCATTCCCATAAGGTCACTGAGGTAAGGAAGTGGGCCGTGTGCAGTAAGGGGTCCACCCCTATTAGGTCACTGAGGCATGGAGATGGGCCATGCTCAGTGAAGAGGGTGCAGTGTGCAATACCTCTATCTATGGGCAAGCTACTTCTAAGATTTATGGCAGAATGCTAAGTCCACAGCAGTGACAGAGCTGTCAGGGTTACCACCACCTGCTGGCAGCTTCCAATGAGCTCTATGGGAAGATGCTTTTCGAGCAGCACAGTAATAAGAGCTGATAAAGTTCACAGTCACCAAGGTGGATTGCCGGTCTGAGGGCAGCCTTCCACAAGAATTGGAGCAGGGTCCTACAACTCCTGTATCAGGAGGAGTGGCTCTCGCCCCAAGCCTGCCATGCAGCAGGTATCTTTACGATACTGAATGCTGCTGCCTGCGCCATGGATTCTTGTCCTGGTATAACTGTTTTCCCTTAAATCATGCTGTGTCTGCTCCAGACATTCGTCCGACTATAAACTGCTTATTCCTTAATTCATGCTCTGTACTGTGTCTACTCTAGGCATTCCTCTGATTATGAACGAAGATATAGTTGTGTGTGTGTGTGTGTGTGTGTGTGTGTGTGTGTGTATACATACATATAAAACTATATCTTATAACTATATCTTATATACTTATAAAGTTTTATATACATAAAACTATATTCCATATATATGATATATAGTTATACATATATCTTATAACTATACATCCATATACATATGGAAATAACTGAGTGCTAAGATATTCTTTAGGCACTCATTCTATGAACTAATATATGATTATATATAGAGGATTATATAAAGGGAAATAACTGAGTAGTAACACTATAAACTGAGATATTCTTCAGGCGCTCATTCTATAAACTAATGTATGATTATATAAAGAATTATATAAAAGGAAACAACTGAGTAGTAATACTGTAAACTGAGATATTCTTCACATCTTAACTGTGCCAGGATTCTGCTTAGCTCTCCTTCCTCGGTGCCTATATGGGGAGTTACTCTCAGGTTGGCTCCGGCTTACCTGGTAGCTGGGTGTTACAGTGCTGAATTCCCGGGGCTGGCTGCATGGTCTGTGCCACTGCTTCATACACAGGAGGGGTGGGGGCAAGCACCTGGTGCCAGTGAGGAAAAACTTTTGTGCTTCCAGGGATTTGATGCTGCTGGGCTGCATACACCAGTGACTCCTGGTCATCCAAACACCACTTCATTCTGCACTCAAGCAAATACCAAAAGTGATAGCATGCAAGTCAATTCTCACTCCAGTATGACAGATGCAACTTAGGACCAGTGACCCACATTTAGTAGAAGCTTGACTCCCAGAACTGATAACACCAAGCTAGAAACGCACAGGCACTGATGAGGGCAGCGCAGATGCAGGTCCTAAGCGGTCTAATTCTGGGTAGTATTTTGGATATAGAGCAAGTAAGATTTGCTGATGGGTGGCATATGAAAAAGACGGTAAAGAGTCAACAACGCCTCAGCTATCCAGGATGAGACACTGAGTGGAGAACTTGAGTGGCCCATGAGACATATTAGTCTACAGTAGAGGGACAGATTCCAGTTAGAGTCATCAGTGTTGCTTGGATTTTAGAAAGGTAATATGGTGCATATAGTGTATCATCTCTCTCTCCCAGCTAAGGCTGGGGCAGCTCCCCATAATCAAGCAGTCACGCGGGACAGCCTGGGTCGGGTTGCCCCCCAAAATTAGTTGTAGAGCTAGATTTACCAAAAAACAAACAAAACCTCTTCATTTCAGAACTGCAAATAAGGGATGTGGACCTGCATATCCTCCAATAGCCTGCATGTCAGCAAGCTAGCCCTGGAGGACACAAGAGGACTCATGAAGGGTTCACTGTCATGCTGGGAAATAGGGGTAACATACAAGCACACAAGACAGAGAGAGGGTAGGGAAAGCAAAAGCAAAAGGAGGGGCAAATAAGAAATATATCAGTTAGAAATTGCCACCAATAGCGGCCGGGCACGGTGGCTCACGCCTGTAATCCCAGCACTTTGGGAGGCCGAGGCGGGTGGATCACGAGGTCAAGAGATCGAGACCATCCTGGTCAACATGGTGAAACCTCGCCTCTACTAAAAATACAAAAAATTAGCTGGGCATGGTGGCGCGTGCCTGTAATCCCAGCTACTCAGGAGGCTGAGGCAGGAGAATTGCCTGAACC
>NW_016108175.1:170755-175553 GCF_001604975.1 Cebus imitator | reverse complement strand
AAAAAAAAAAAAAAAAAGAAATATCAGAAAATGCAAAAATATCAGAAATATGCAAAAAATACAAATTACTAGTGCCTATTTCATGTTTGTAGAATCAGAAGTTCAGAGGCAGGGCCTGGGATTTTTAAAAACCTGATCTGAGGTATCATATTTCTTATGATGTGACATTTCTCTAGCAGAGCATCTCCCACACAGCTTCGCCACTACCAAAGCCCCTAACCAAAGCCAAGCTGGTAGATTGGGGGTATTCCAGGAACTTCTTACAGGGTCATTAAATCTGCACATGTAGTGAAAGTCCTTAGGGTGGCTTTTGTAAGTTACTCTATTGTGTAGTGTTCTTAAGTTTATCTTATTTGAGTTAGAGCTGTTCCAAAACACAGAGCCATATTCCAGCTAACACAGAGGTTACCAACTGGGGACTGTTCACTCATTTAAGACAGGAGGGCATGCTTTTCTTCCATGAAACCAGAAGGAAGTTACATGCATGACTAAGAAAACTCTTTGGAGTTCTGTCTCCCTGCTCAGGCTGCAGCATACTTGCCTACACATCATTTTGTGGAAGCACATGCACGACTGTGTCCATGTTACCGATGATGAAAACTGGCAGTCAGTGAAGTTCGATCTTCCAGAGGCACACAATCAGCAACTGGCATGGCCAGAATGCATTTCTAGTTTCCTGGGATTCCAGCTTAATAATGTTTTGTTTTTCCTCAACACTATAGCCCCTCTATATATAGTATATGTGGTGAGGAGGTTGGGGAGAGGGCATATGTGATCTGATCTGTTGGTCACACTGTGGTCATTAGCAGAATAGATGCTCTGGGCTGAGCCTGAGTGTGTGGCCTGCGGCAATGTGTGTACAAGTTGTGCTGACTTATGGGGCAATAAAAAGTGATCATTGTCTGAAGTTGCTTTTTATTGTCATTATCTCATCGGGGGACCATTTTGCTTTGTGGCAAAAGTGAAGAAACTCCAGACCAAGAGATGGCAGCTTTGGTTTGGACTTCTCAGCCTTTCTTTTCTGCTGGCCTCTGTTTTGGTGCAACACTGGAGGATGCTGAATGTCCTCTCCACATAGGGGGAAGGGCCTTGCCCTGCAAGGTGTGCTGCTTACTAACCTTGATCTTTAGAAAGGTGGATCCATGTGGGTTTTGGTAGTTGACTCTGCCTCGAAATTGTTGAGAAACAAACGTGTAGGGAATGCCTATGGAGGAGCGTTATCCGGATCTTGAAAGACCTGTCATCCTTGGGTTTTAGCAAGACTTGAGGTATTATTTCACCTCAGGGATGAGAACTACATTTTTCAGGTGGCTTCTTAGTGATTCTAAATAAATAATTGGCTTTGGCATTGATTTGGGTTTTACTTGTACCTTGTCTATAATTGTAGGCCCTGTGTAGAAAAATTTCAGAGCAAAGTTCTGGTCAGATAAAATAACGTTCCAAGACAGCCATCTTCACATTGGTGTTCATACAAACACTGGGGTACATGAAGACATCACACCCTTAATTTATATATGCTTTTTCCTAAAATTGATGTGTTCCCCCCTCCATGAATGCCTTTCCTGTTATTATTCCCCCTCCATGAATGCCTTTCCTGGCATTACCCTGTTATTAAGATATTTTTTATAGAGATGTGGTCTCACTGTATTGACCAGGCTGGTCTCAAACTCTTGAACTCAAGTGATCCTCCCATCTCAGCCTCCTAGTGCTGGAATTACACACATGAGCCACCGCGCCTGGCCAGGGTTACCCTATTATTTATATCCAACTGCATTGCTTTTGAGAGTCAATGAGGGCACTGTTAATAATGATGCTAAGGCATCAGGTGTGAACCAAGATTACTTTGGACAAAACTGCATTGTATGCTCACCTTACCCTTTCCTATTTTACAAGAGGAAGGCAAACATCCTCCCCTTCCTAAATCTTGCTATACTGAATGACCCTCGGCTGGGTAAACTTCCAGATGCCAAACAAAGAGACAGTTGAGGATGCAAGCCTCCTTAAGGAATAGCTAGTAAGAGCAAAGCAAAGAAGATTTCAGTAGGAAATAGCGCAGGGACCGCACCTCATGTCAACCATGAAATAAACTCCTGGTAAGGCCCTGTCGCTTCTCCCTCTCACTCCCTACCTTATAATTGAAATTCAGAGGTGAGATGGTTGTCACGGTGATGTGAATTAATATATTTACGTAAAACAAAAAATGAAAGCAGACTTTTTGGGGTGGAACACAAATCTGATTTGTCTGATGAGCCTGACAAGGAGGACCAGTGTTACAAATTGGGTTATGTGACAGATATTATACTTTCCTTAAATCATGTGTGTATCTTCACCTTTAGGATTTTGAAAAAAAAATATTTTGAAGACCGCATACATTTTAAATTACACCTGTAGCAACTATTAAACATATTACTATTGAAAAATAGACATACATAAGTGATACATAACTTTTTACCATTCTTTTAGCAATTTTTTTCCATTATTTTAACTTTGAATTTAGATTCAGGGGACACACATTCAGGTTTGTTACCTGGATATATTGTGTGATGCTGAGGTTTGGGATATGAATATCCCATCACCCAGATACTGAGCATAGTGCCCAAAGTTAGCTTTCCAACCATTGCCTCCTTTTCTTCCTCACTTCTCTACTAGTTCCAATCTTTTTTTTTCTTTTTTTTTTTTTTGAGACGGAGTTTCGCTCTTGTTACCCAGGCTGCAGTGCAATGGCGCGATCTCAGCTCACCGCAACCTCCATCTCCTGGGTTCAAGCAATTCTCCTGCCTCAGCCTCCCGAGTAGCTGGGACTACAGGCGTGCGCCACCATGCCCAGCTAATTTTTGTATTTTTAGTAGAGACGGGGTTTCACCACGTTGACCAGAATGGTCTCCATCTCTTGACCTCGTGATCCACCCGCCTCGGCCTCCCAAAGTGCTGGGATTACAGGCTTGAGCCACCGCGCTCGGCATAGTTCCCACTTCTAAGTGAGAACTTGCAGTATTTGGTTTTCTGTTCCTGTGTTAATTTGGTTAGGATTTTGGCTTCCAGCTGCATCCACATTGCTGCAAAAGACGTGATTTTGTTATCTCTTTATGGATGTGCCCATGGTACATATGTGCCACATTTTCTTTATCAAATCCACCATTGATGGGCACTTTGTTGATTCCATGTCTTTGCTATGATGAGCAGTACTGTGATGAACATGCAAATGCACGTGTCTTTCTGGAAAATTTTATTTTATTTAGAACATATGCTCAGTAAATGAGATTTAGCAAAGATGTTTGAAGACAATTTGAAGCATGTGCATTGAAGCAGTTGTGATGTTTACTGTCCTTGCCTCCAGCCTCAGAGTCACTGTCACAATCTTTACAGCTCCCATACATTTTCAAAGTCCACCTGCCTACACACACACACGCACGCACGCACGCACGCACACACGCACACTCACACACAGGGAACCACCATGGGTGCTGTAACTCCTCAAATGGGTGAATTTTTTGCTGGAAAATGATCCTGAAAGGCAGCCTCTGTCATCTTGTCCAGTCAGGCAACCAAAATTTCCTGGCCTGGACACTTTATTTGTGACTGAGTCTGTCAGAGTATGAGTCCACTGATCTCTGGGGAGCTTGTCAAGACAATTTATTCCAAAGCATATCCACTTTTTTGACCATTTGGAAGCCATGAGGTGAATCTCTGTTCATGGATTACTAGAATTTATACTCAGGCCATGGTTGTCAATCTAAGTAGATCTTTATTTATTAGATTGGGAAAATTTTTCCCTGTTCCTAGCAGATGGTCATTTTGTCTTATTTTGTCCTTCAGTGAATCTTGATACAGTGAAAGAGATGGAACCAAAAGGAAGATGCTTGAAAAATTTCTTGAGGAAATTGGACATCAGTCTTACTGGTCAATGCCTAGGGTGTGAGGACGTTACAGGAGAAGGGGTCCTGAAAGGGAAGTAAAATCATGTTTATGCAGGAAAGAAAATGATGATGGAATGACTCTTTTACCTTCTTTGTAAAGCTTTAACCTTAACTTGCTAAAATAAGACTCATGAGTTTCAGTTCTGAAGGCAAGAAGGCAGGGCATACAACAGAATAGATGGAGGAAAGGGCCTGCTGCTTAGAAACAGGGGAGAGTAAGGAGGGCCATATGACTGCTTCATATGGCAGCTCGCGCACCTGTGCAAAGGGCAACACGAACGGTGGAATTATACAATGTGGACGCAGACTCACTGGTGGGTAGATACTTCTAATTCTTAGCTGAGGTCTCTGGATGGTTCTGAAAAAATCAGTTCTCTCTGAAAAGGTCTGCTACACTGATACACCTGTGGCATTGGATTGGAAGATTTACAATAAGTGGCCTATATTTTTGTGGATTCTAGTTAGAATATGGCACCCTGCCATATTTTATTCTGTTTGACTTTGATAAGAGTGGCTTGCCACACATGGAAACAGTGTTTGTGCTGAGGAATTCAACACCCAGGCCCTCTTGCAAGGCTGGGAGGTTTCTAGGAAGCATGTTTCAGGGTTGTGCTGTGCTTCTTGTGTAAACTACTCATATTGGTAAGTTAGCCTGTGAAATAGTTGACACATGTCTAATTAAAGAATGTCTCTACAGCCAAGATGAAAACAATTAAATGGGCCGGGCGCGGTGGCTCACGTCTGTAATCCCAGCACTGTGGGAGGCCGAGGCGGGTAGATCACGAGGTCAAGAGATCGAGACCATCCTGGTCAACATGGTGAAACCCCGTCTCTACTAAAAATACAAAAATTAGCTGGGCATGGTGGCGCATGCCTGTAAT
>NW_016108175.1:167076-168471 GCF_001604975.1 Cebus imitator | reverse complement strand
TGAGAGGCAGGAGCAGCAGCCCAGGCTGTCACTGAGTACAGGACAATGTGGCAAACATGGAGGAGTGCACTTGAGTCCAAAAGGTTCCGACAGATGTGGATTTCAGCCCCTCCTCTCCCACAGCTCACTTATAAGCTACGCACCTGGGGCAAGGCAATTCTCTCTGTGCTTCCATGACTTAGTTGAGGTGACCACTAACTGGGAAAAGTGCCTGGCTGGTGGCATGTAAAAAGGAAGTGCAAGTGGCAGCTCCTTTTCCTAGGCCTTTGGGGCAGAAACTGGTGACCAATTTTTCCCTCTGAGTCACCCAGCTGGCACCAGAGAAAATCTGGGGCTGCTAGTTCAGACAGGGCCACCACAATGCATAAGGAGCATGGCAAATCGGATTCTCGGACCGGTTTGGAAAAGGTGGGAAGAAAACAGTCAGAAAAACTGGGCCATTTCTAGATTCTAATCCACACCCAGAACCAGTCCCCTCAGGTCCTGCCTGTGCTGTGTCCAAAAAATTAAATTTCATTAAAGCATGTATGTTTGTACAGGAACAAAACACAAGATATAGGGCTCTGGACTGCTCCTGTTTTCAGACATCCACTGGTGAGGAGGGGGTCATGGAGTGTAACCGCTGTAGACAAAGGGGTTCTATTGTATCACAAGTACTTTTCTATGAAGTATTTTATAAATAATTTGTCACACACCAACGGAAAAATCAAATACATAAATAGCATGCATAAATAAAATACATACATTAAACAGAAAACATAAAATGTGAAATGCATTTTGTTTTTTAGATGGAGTCTTGCTCTGTCATCCAGGCTGGAGAGCAGTGTTGTGATCTTGGCAAGGCTGGTTTCAAACTCCTGATCTCAGGTGATCTGCTTGCCTTGGCCTCCCAAAGTGCTGGGATTACAGGTGTGAGCCACCGTGCCTGGCCTGTGAAGTAAATTTTATGTAATGAATTAGTGCTTGCTGTGTGTTAAATCAGTGATGTGCTCTATTTATAAATAGATAGTTTTTGTTTCTTAAGAGATAGCTTCTCTCTTTGTTGTCAAAATGGAATACAGTGGCTCTTCACAGTTGAAATCGTGGTGCACTGCAGACGAGAACTTCTAGGTTCAAACCATCCTTCTACCTCAGCCTCTCAAGTAGCTGCATGCCACCAACCATGCCTGGCTCATAGTGACATACTTTAAACCACAAAATACCTTATTTTTAAGTTATTTTGGCTTTGCAGAGGTCATAAAGTGGCTAAATTCACACATGTATGTAATCTAAAGTTATTTACAGGCTACTCATCAGCTTTCTGTGCCAAGTATAATGTGTAATCAGCTATTATATGTAAAATTCTGAGCAGAAGCTGTAATATTTGGAACAATTATAATTCTTTTTTTTTTTTTT
>NW_016108175.1:165040-166745 GCF_001604975.1 Cebus imitator | reverse complement strand
TTTTTTTTTTTTTGACAAAGTTTCACTCTTGTTACCCAGGCTGGAGTGCAATTATGTGATCTAAGATCACTGAAACGTCTGCCTCCTGGGCTCAAGTGAGTCTCCTGCCTCAGCCTCTTGAGTAGCTGGGATTACAGGCACCTGTCACTGTGCCGGTCTAATTTTTTTTTTCTGTATTTTTAGTAGAGACAGGGTTTTACCATGTTAGCCAGGCTGGTCTTGAACTCCTGGCCTCAAGTGATCCACCCATCTTGGCTTCACAAAGTGCTGGGATTACAAGCATGAGCCACCATGCTTAGCAAATTCTAATTCTTAATAAAAATTTTAGAAGCTCAATCACTTCTGGACACAAAGAAATTGGGGTAATAAGAGAGAGGACCTCTATTAAGACCTGTAAAGACTATAACACGAACCAAGAAAATTTTAACCATATAATCATGGATTCTAACATGATATTTATCCCTAGATCAAGCACACAATTCTCAAAAGGCCATAAACTACTGTATCTGAGGAATCATTGTCATCAATAAAATTATCTACATTTTATACTCATTTTCCAGTCTCCACATTTTACATCATAACAATCTAAAGTGAAGTGAATTACTGTGTTTGCCTGTGCTCACAAAGCCAAGGGAAATGCCCAGAATGATGCAGGGCTGCTGTCTCCAAACAGAAAACACAGAGAATCCTTCAAGAAAGATACTGATGAAGTGCTATCTAAACCATGCTTCAGAAGTGGGTATGGAGTCTGACCAGCACACCACAAAATATGGAGTGAAACGCACAGGACATGCAACCCGAGCAGCAACCGCTATGAAAAACAAAACCAGCACCCGACTGCCACCCTCCCACAAACACTCACTCAAATTCAAATATGCCACAACACAGTCCAAATAGAGAAGATAAAGTGCACGACCATTTCCTGATGACTGCCTTCATATTCAGAGTTCATCTTGTAATTAAATGTAATAGAAATAAGTTTGTCTTATATTTTGGGGTTTTTCCTTCTTAATATTTGTAAACTTCACCGTGCCATGGTGCTGTCTGCAGTGAAGCCTGAATCACAAGGGGATCTTGCCCTGCAACTCAGGAACACAGAGCCCTTGCACTTCTTAAAACTAATAAAGTGCTGTAGTGAATTTTAACATATTTTGGAAACCACTGAAAAACTTAGACAAGGCAATATTAGAATGCCTACCAGAACAAAAATGGTTACTTTGTTAATGTAATTACAGTTAAAATATGATTTCAGTGACAATATATTTTAACTGGGTTCTAAAATGATGTAAAGGATACTTTGAGCATAAATCTCAGGCTACAAAATGCTTCTTTATGATTGCAGTGGACAGTATGGGCATGATCTCCACCCTAATGCACCCAGTTTTTCTCTTCTGACCAATCTGATCACTTACTGGGTGATTTTGAAGCATTTGATTTTTAAGTAACAGTAAAATTCAACCTACATAGATACTCTGTTCTCTGACATATTCTATAATATCAAGGGAGAAAAACAATTTCACAGTGCTAGCTCTGTCATTTAAAACAATGTATTTATAGGGGGCAAGTTAATTTTAAGTTATGCTTCCTGAATTAATCTTTCATATAAAAAGTGAGTCTACCCCTTTAAAAGGTAGTAGAATACTTGATTTTTAAGTGTCTTAACTTATTTAATTCACTGAACTATTATTTGTGCAATAGAAAAACT
>NW_016108175.1:160207-161740 GCF_001604975.1 Cebus imitator | reverse complement strand
GGAGGCTGAGGCAGGAGAATTGCCTGAACCCAGGAGGCGGAGGTTGCGGTGAGCCGAGATCGTGCCATTGCACTCCAGCCTGGGTAACAAGAGCGAAACTCCGTCTTCCCCCCCACCAAAAAAAAAAGATTTGTGATTCTCTTCAATTCTAGGAAATTCCCATGAATTATCCCCTAAATATTTTCTCTTCCCCCACTGTCTTCCTTCCAGAACTCAGATCAGATGTATAGAATCTGATATCTCTCTTCACATTGACCCTTAACTTCTTTCATATTTGCCATCTCTTTGTCTCTCTGTGGTGCATGCTGGTTATTCATTTCAGATCTGTCTTCTAATTTGGTGAGTCTGTCTTCACCTATGTCTAATCTGCTGTTTCAAAATCCACTCAATTATTTCTCTGATTCTATTTTATTTCTAGAAACTATTGTTTTTCAATTCTACTTGATCATTTTGATATAAAGAATAAGTCTCTTTTCCCTCTCTCTCTCTCTGTTTAGATATATAAAACATGTTTTATGTTCTAAATCCATGTCCAGTATTTATATGTATTGTGAGTTTATTTGCTAGTTCATTATTGCCACAGACCCCCATTCATGGCGGCTTGTTTCCTCTTTGTCTATAATTTTCCCTTGAATGCTTGCTGCTTGTAGTATGCGCCACTCCAGATTCACTGAGACCAAACTCTCAGGACACATCCATCTTTTGTAGTCACGCTCGTGGCTGTCATTATTTGATAATTTTTTTTCTATGGAGTAAAATAAACATACTAAAGGTTTTATAATGATTTTTTACTGATGTTATATTAACAAGAAGTTCTGTTATCAAATAATTGCACTAATACCAGTGCTTAACATTAGATAGTAGTACAGTTACTTTTATTTTTTGTTCCTCCCATAAAAATTTCTCAACTATGTATTTGTCTTGTCACAAAAGAAGCTTAAGGGATAAATCTATTCAGATAGATTTGAGAAGAGTAGTTGACTCCAACAAAATACATGTTTTTCTATTTCAAAATCTGAGTTAAGGAAATGAAATGGTAGTGCTCACCTGGAAGAAGACACTAGCAAAACATATATTCAACAACATATTTGTAACCAAAATATACAAAAAGCCCTTATTATTCAATAGTAAGAAGATAAATAACCCTAGTAAAAAAAGGACAATGGTTTAAATAGATACCACCAAAAAAGACATAAAGAGAGAAGTAAGCAAAAGAAAACATGCTCTACATCACTAGTTAGTAAGGAATAAAAAAACCACAATGGTATCACAAGACGTATGTATCAGAATGGCTGAAATGAAAGACAGGCCATGCCAAAGTTGGTCAGGATGTGGAGCCACTGAAACCCTCATGCACTGCTGCTGAAAATGGAAAATGATTCAGCCACTTTGGGAAACAACTTGGCAGTGTATTAAAAAGTGAAGCATGGGGCCGGGAGCGGTGGCTCACGCCTGTAATCCCAGCACTTTGGGAGGCCGAGGCGGGTGGATCACGAGGTCAAGAGATCGAGACCATCCTGGTCAACACGGTGA
>NW_016108175.1:153729-157637 GCF_001604975.1 Cebus imitator | reverse complement strand
TTAGCTGGGCATGGTGGCGCGTGCCTGTAATCCCAGCTACTCAGGAGGCTGAGGCAGGAGAATTGCCTGAACCCAGGGGGTGGAGGTTAAGGTGAGCCGAGATCGTGCCATTACACTCCAGCCTGGGTAACAAGAGCGAAACTCCGTCCCCCCCCCCAAAAAAAACTAATTGCAACTCAGAATACTGCAGTAGCACCTGATTTAATGTCTAAGTCAAGCAGGCTGCCAAGCACACTGAGAAAGGGAAACCTCCCACACTCCTTCATAATGGAGCCACAACGGAGATCAGCTTGAAGAATCCTCAGAAAAGTAGAACTAGCACTACCATATGCCCACAATCACACTGATTGGTATACATCAAAAAGAGAGAAAATTAATATATTAAAAAGATAACTGCACTCCCAAGTTTACCTCAGCCCTACTCACAACAGCCAATATATGGAGCCAACCTAAGTGCCCATAACAGATGAATACATAAAGAAAATATGGTATGTACACACAATGGAACGCTATTCACCCATAAAAAAAGAATGGAAATCTGTCATTTTCAGCTACATGGCATACATGGGGATCATTATGCTAAGCGAAATAATCCAGGTGCAGAATGAAAAATATTACATGTTCTCACTCATATGTAATAGCTAAAAAAGTGGATCTCATGAAGGCAGAGAATAAATTGATGGTTGTCAGAGCCTGGGAAAGGCTGTGGGGCATGAGGGGGGGAGTTGATAATGAGAAGTTGATTAATGGATATAAATATGTAGTTCGGTAGAAGAAGTTAGACCTATTACTGGAACAATAGGATAACTATAGTTCAGAGCAATCTACCGTACATTTCCAAATAGCTAGAAGAGAAATATTTGAATGACTCTAACATGAAAAAGACATACTAAGGTGATATAGACATCCCAATATTCTTATTTCATCTTTAAAAATTAAATAAGTGTATTAAATTATTACCTGTACCCTGAAACTATGTATATCGTATGCATCCATTGTATGGATGATTCACAGGAAAATAATCACTAAGACAAGCGAGGTAGCACAGTGACAGTTTCTGAAATGCACATTTTAAAATTGAAAGGCCCATGAATTTATATGCCTGGTACCATTTGTAATATCACCTAAAATGACTCATCCAAAAATGTTGTATTTGTCACTTTAAAAAGCAAACATTTTCATGTTTCTCTCGTGAGTTGAATATAACTAATCGACACACCTTCTAGGTACATCTTCTGTGTGTAAGTGCATCTTATTCTAAAGTAATACCAAGTCTCAATGTAACAAAAGCCTCAGCCCCTATAAGGCATGTCACACCTTTTATCCATTTGTGATTGCAACCTTCGAGAAAAAATATTTTACAAACAGTATATTAAATAAATATATAACAATCATGTAATTTCTAATTTTAAATTCCAAATGTCAAAGGTTTTCTTATTTGGCTATTTCTCATATGACTAAACCCATTATGGAGTATGAAAATACCCACTATCTAAAACCTAAGGAGGATAATTTTTACCCGTTTTCTGCCAGACATCTTATTTTATTATTAAAGACCAAAGTTTCTAACGACCCAGAAAGGAAATTTATTATAAAGCAACTAGCAAACTAAGCACGCATAGTGTCACACAATGCTATGTGTACTCCTACAGAATATATGAGATCCCTATGTCAAAGCATGATTTCCACAAAGATAAGAATCCTTAAGCAAAGTTTTTGACTTTTAAGCAAATATACAACAAACACATGCTAAAGAGTAATAAACCTATTACTGAACAACTCAGTAAAACCACATTTTTTTGAAACTGAGAATTTACAAGCATTTTTAAAAGAATGTTAGAATAAGATTTCTAAGTTACATAAAACCTGATTTGCGTCCTACAGTTTAATAAAGCCTTTGTAGTTATTTTTGTACCTGAAAAAAAAAAGAAATAATTTAACAGGTAACACACCAGTTTCTAAACTCTCATCAAATAGTAAATGAGCACGAAGAGTACTCCATAATTAAGCAATTTTGGAGCTGATAAATAATCCCCCGCACAAGATCCACAGGTGCATAATTGCATAATTTTATTTATTTATTCTTGGAAACAGGGTCTTGCTCTGATGCCCAGGATGGAGTGCAGTGGCATGACCATGGCTCACTGCAGCCTTGGCCTCCCAGCCTTAAGCAATCCTCCCACCTCAGGCACCCAAGTAGATGGGACTACAAATGCACACTACCATGCTCAGCTATTTTTTTTCAGAAATGGGGTCTCACTATGGTGCCCAGGTTCATCTCAAACTCCTAGGCTCAAGGGACCCTCCTTCCTCAGCCTCCTAAAGTACTAGGTAATATAGTACTGGGTAACGAGTCACCATACCCAACAACATATGACTTTTCCTAGAGAAATTAAAAGCATATAATTCTATGCTATAGAATCAAACTAGGAAAAATAATTTTCTGTAATGTGAAAGAACATATTATCCCTTTCGTCTTATCCCTTTCAGAAATATTCAGGCATAAATAACACAGCTTTTTAAAAATTACTCAATACAATACTGAAGAGGTATTAGCATTCTCATGGTTATGGCAGCACTGTTCACAGCAGCCACAATCTGGAAACAACCTGTGTCCATCAATGGAAGAATAAATAAAGAAAATGTGCTACATGTGTACAACGGAGTACTATTCAACCGTAAAAACAAATGAGATCCTGTCATTTGCAGCAACGCGAATGGAACTGGATATGATTGAGTTAGTAAAATAAGTCAAGCACAGAAAGACAAACACTGCTTGTTCTCACTTATTTGTGGCATCTAAAATTGAAAACAGTTGAACTTATCAACACAGCAAGTAGAAAGATAGTTACCAGAGGCTGCGAGGGTAGTGACGAGGTTGGAAGACATATGACAGGTTAATTGGTACAAAAACCATATAAAGAATGAATAACACCTAATATTAGATATCAAAGTAGGATGGCTATAGTCAGTAACAATCTAATTGTTTATTTTAAAATAAGAAAAAGCATAATTGGGTTTTTTGTAACAAAATGCTTGAGGGGATAGATACGCCATTCTCCATGATGTAATTATTACTCATTGCGTTGTCTATTAAAACTCACATACCCCGTAAATATGTGCACCTACTATGTACCCACAAAAAATGAAATTTAAAAATTAAAAAAAAAAAACCCTACTCATTACCAAGCAGCAGATGCCTAAAACAATCAGACCCTCTGAGGTCCCACAGCAAGTGGGAGTGAATACAATTTAGAAGTTCTCTGTGGAACTCTGTGCAATGAAATCAACCCCTCAAAAGTTGTAAAAAGTTCGTGGGGCCATACCCAAGGTAATTTCATCTTTGTCATTCAGAAACCTAGAGCCACAAGTAAACTCTGAATCTATTACTTCCAAATTGCTTAAGCTATTTTACACTTTTATAGTCAAACCCGATTCTAATTCAATGGGAAAACTTCAACTTAAAATACTCTGTTTTTGATTTTTTTCTCTTAGCAAATGTGTACTTTATTAAGTACTTTCGAATGATTTGGTTTTGGTTTGTTTTTTTCTAAATCAACCCAAACAAAAAGGTGGATTTTTCTCGAGGCTGTTGAACGTTGAGTCCTCCCCAGAAAATGCCTCCAGGACTGGCAGAGCCAATGTGAACTGAGAACATGTCATGTAGCTTAAGGCATCTCCTGAAACTATATGAGCTTCAGGCTCCACAAAACCTGGCTCTATCCATGCCCATTACTCTATGTTGAGTAGTCACATGAGTATGTAAGCTATTTTTAGGAAAATGGTGCTGTTTTCTGTGTTTCCAAAAATATCCTGACTTTGATATTTCTTGGAGATGCATTCAAATAGAAAAAAACAAAGGTCTCGAGACCCGCGGGCGCTCTCTGGCTTTTAAAAAAAAAAAAAAA
>NW_016108175.1:151046-153471 GCF_001604975.1 Cebus imitator | reverse complement strand
CCGTCTCAAAAAAAAAAAAAAAAAAAAGAAAAATGAAGATTGTTCTTAACCTTTGCTTATTCCTTCTCCAATGCTCTCCATTCTTTATGTAGATCTGAATTTCTTACTTATCATTTTTCTTCTTCCTGAAAATCTTTAAAATTCCTTCCAAGATGGGTCTACACATGACACATTTCCTCAGTTTTTGTTTCTATGAGAAAGTCTTTATTTCTCTTTCACTTCTGAAGGATAACTTTACTAGGTTCAACATTATCAGTTTATGGTTTTGTTTTTTCAATACTTAAAATATATTATCTCACTCTAGTCTTGATTGCATGGCTTCTGTTAAGAAATCCACTATTAAGTCTCATTTTTGTTCCTCTATAATAAATTACTTTATTCCTCTGATTTTGAATATTTTCTATCTTTGGTATTCTGCGATTTGAACATGATTTGCCTATGTCTATATAACAGTTTTTATTGTTCTGAACTTCCTGCATTTGGGGGTTGGTTTCTATAATCAATGTTAGAAAATTCTCAGTCAATATTGCTTAAAATATTTACGTTCTCCTTTTTATCTATTTTGTTTCTAGTATTTCCACTGTGTGTGTTACACCTTTTGCAATTGTCTGGTAATTCTCACACTTGTGCCATATGGGTTTGTTTGTTTGTTTGTTTTTTTTGAGACGGAGTTTCGCTCTTGTTACCCAGGCTGGAGTGCAATGGCGTGATCTCAGCTCACCGCAACCTGTGCCTCCTGGATTCAGGCAATTGTCCTGCCTCTGCTTCCTGAGTAGCTGGGATTACAGGCACGTACCACCATGCCCAGCTAATTTTTTTTTGTATTTTTAGTAGAGACGGGGTTTCACCATGTTGACCAGGATGGTCCCGATCTCTTGACCTCAGATCCACCCACCTTGGCCTCACAAAGTGCTGGGATTGCAGGTGTGAGCCACCACGCCTGGCATAGGTCTGTTTTTAGTGCCACCTTTGTCTCTTTAGATTGTCTTTTTATTGTCTTCTATCATCCCTTGTTATTTTTCTTTGAAATCTAGACATAATATATAAGGTAAAAGGAACTGAGCTAGATTGTATTGTACTGTATTGTATCTTCTTTTTTTTTGAGATGGAGGCTTGCTTTGTCACCCAGGCTGGAAGTGCAGTGGTGCAATCTCTGCTTACTGCAACTTTCACCTCTCAGGTTTAAGCAATTCTCCTACCTCTGCCTCCTGAGTAACTGGTACTATAGGCCCACCACCACACCTGCTAATTTTTGTATATATATATATTTTTTTAGACAGAGTTTCGCTCCTGTTACCCAGGCTGGAGTGCAATGGCGCGAGCTCGGCTCACCACAACCTCCGCCTCCTGGGTTCAGGCAATTCTCCTGCCTCAGCCTCCTGAGTAACTGGGATTACATGCACGCGCCACCATGCCCTGCTAATTTTTTGTATTTTTAGTAGAGACGGGGTTTCACCATGTTGACCAGGATGGTCTCGATCTCTTGACCTCGTGATCCACCCGCCTCGGCCCCCCAAAGTGCTGGGATTACAGGCGTGAGCCACTGCGCCCGGCCTTTCGTATTTTTTTTAGTAGACATGGGGTTTCACCATGTTGACCAGGCTGGTCTCGAACTCCTAACCCAGCCTAAACACTTAAACTAAATAGACACAAACTACCAAAACCCACTGTCTTAGGCTGGTGCAGTGGCTCACACCTATTATCCTAACATATTAGGAGGCCAAGGTGAATGGATCACCTGAGGTCAGGAGTTTGAGACCAGCCTGACCAACATGGTGAAACCCTATCTTTACTAAAAATAAAAGAATTAGCCAGGTGTGGTGGCACATGCCACCTTTTACACCTTTTTTATACCTAATGTTAGCTACTGAGAAGGCTGAGGCAGGAGAATCACTTGAACCCAGTGGGTGGAGGGTGCAGTGAAGTGAGATTGGGCCACTGGGTGACAGAGTAAGACTCTGTCTTAGTTTTTTTGGGGGATGCTATACAAAATGCCATAACCTGGGTGGCTCATATACTCAGAAATTTATTTCTAACAATTTTGGAGTGTGAGAAGTTAAAGATCAATTTTAGACACCAGCAGATTTGGTGTCTGATGAAGACCCATTTTCTAGTTCATAGGAGGCATCATCTCACTGTGTTTTCATATATCAGAAGGGATGAGGGACCACACTAATCCCATTTATGAAAGCTTCATCCTCATGATCTAAGCACCTCCCAAAAGTCCCTCCAAATCTGTCACATTGGGGATTAAGCTTTAACACATAAATCTGGGGAGACACAAGCATTTAGTCTATAGCATTTACAAAAAGAGAAATAGGCCGGGCGCGGTGGCTCAAGCCTGTAATCCCAGCACTTTGGGAGGCCGAGGCGGGTGGATCACGAGGTCAGGAGATCGAGACCATCCTGGTCAACATGGTGAAAC
>NW_016108175.1:147598-149261 GCF_001604975.1 Cebus imitator | reverse complement strand
CTCAGCCTCCTGAGTAGCTGGGATTACAGGCATGTGCCACCATGCCCAGCTGATTTTTTGTATTTTTAGTAGAGACGGGGTTTCACCATGTTGACCAGGATGGTCTCGATCTCGTGACCTCATGATCCACCCGCCTTGTCCTCCCAAAGTACTGGGATTACAGGCGTGAGCCACCGCGCCCGGCCAGTCATTCTTATACAAAAAGGTAAAGGTGGTTGAATGGAGAAAGGACAGCTTTTTCAAAAATGGTGATGAAACTGCTGTGTGTATGAAAAATACAGGGTTGAGACACTCCTTGCTCCTCAAAAATTAATTCAAAATAGATCTTAGAGCTGATATTTTCTACCTTGCTCACAGAAAGGAAAGAGAATGGAGAAGCAAACCACAGACTTGGAGAAAATATTTGCAAAACACATCTCTTATAAGGACTTGCATCCTAATTATATGAATAACCCTTAGAACTCAACAATGAGAAAAAAGGCAACCCAATTAATAAGTGGACAAAAGGTCTAAAAATAACTTCACTAAAGATGATATACAGATTTAAAAACACTTAAGAAAATATGCTTAACATCATATGTCATTAAATAATTGCAGTGAGATACTACTACACATCTATTAGAATGGCTATTTTTTCCCCAAAATGACAAAGTACCTAAGAGAATGTGAAACAAAAGGAACTCTCATTTTTTGTTTCTGGGAATATAAAATGATACAATCACTCTCGAACATAGTTTCAAACTTTCTTACAAAGCTAAACATAGTTTTGGGACATGATATACTCTTAGGTATTTATCCAAATGGGCCAAAAGGTTACATCCACCCAAAAGCCTGCACAAAAATATGAATAACAGCGTTAGTCATAATCACTCGAAACTGAAAACAACCTACATGGCCTTCAGCAGTTTAATGGATAAGCACACTGTCTACATGCATACAACAAAATATGATTCAGCAATGAAAAGAAATGAGCTATCAAGCCATAAAAATGCATGGAATAATTTGAAACAGATACTGCTAAATAAAAGAGATCGATCTGAAAAGGCTACACATTGTATGATCCCAACCATATGACATTTTGGGAAAAGTCAATCTGTAGAGACAGTAAAAAAGGTCAGTGGATACCTGAATTTGAGGATGACGATGGGAAGAGACAAACAGGTATAGCACAGGGGATTTTTAGGGTGGTGAAACAATTCTGTATGAAACTTTAATGATGGATACACACCATTATGCAACTGTCAAAACCCACATAACTGTATAACTCAAGAATGACCCTTAATGAAAAATATGAAAAACAGTTAATAATATAGTACTAATACTTGGTCATTAATTGTAACACGTGTACCACACTGATGCCAGATGTTAATAACAGAGAAAATTGTGTGTGAGTAGAAATGTGGGTATGGTGTAGGTATATGTAACATTATGTATTATCTGCCTGACTATTATGTACAATTAAAACTGTACTAAAAATCATTCATTACTTATTTTTGAGTCAGTAGCAGAGAGATCTCTAGAAAAATCTCCAAATATGGCTGGGCACAGTGGCTCAAGCCTGTAATCCCAGCACTTTGGGAGGCCAAGGTGTGTGGATCACGAGGCCAAGAGATCGAGACCATCCTGGCCAATATGGTGAAACCCTGTCTCTGCTAAAAATACA
>NW_016108175.1:144049-146648 GCF_001604975.1 Cebus imitator | reverse complement strand
GTTATAGAATTCCAGACCTGTTTTCCTTAAAACCAGCCATAGCACCTAAAAATATTACTCTAGTTCTTTTCCCTCATGTACCTGTGTGAAAATTGACCACACAACATAGTGAAACCCTGTCTCTACAAAAACATTACAAAAATTAGGCTGGTACACACCTGTAGTCCCAGCTACTTGGGAGACTGAGATGGGAGAATCAGCTGAGCCTGGGAAGGCTGAAGCTTCAGTGAGTCATGATCTTACCACTGCATTCCAGCCTGCACTCATTGTGCAGAGAGAGAGAGACCCTGTCTCTAAAAGTAAACAAAGCAAGAAATACTGGCCATAAAGAAATTAGCTAACCTACTTTGTTTTGCTGTGGATTAGGAGCCCCCACTGCAGAGTGGTTCCTTTCCCCAAACCTAGAAGGAAGGGATGCTGTTCAGAGGCCAAGAAGAATCTAAGCAGACAGGCCTGACTAGGTTTCCCCACCCAGGGTATTAGCAGTTGATCATACTCTTTATCCAACCCTATTTCTACGCTACTGTCCATACTCCGTTGAACTTAAGAATAAAAATGTACAGTTTCCCCTGTATCCTTGAGCCTTCATTCTGAAAGTTTCTGTGTCATGTGAAACTGAGATTACATAAATGTGTGTCTCTTTTCACCTATTTATCTGCCTTTGTTAGTTGATTTTCAGTGAACCTTCACAGGGTAATGTGAAGTCATCCCTCACTCCTACATGCACAAGGCACGTCACTCTCTTGGTTTACTTTTTCCTTCACACATGGAGTGGGTTTGCTAAAAGATCTGTACTTTTGCATTGATTTTTTAAAACTCTTAAATTAAAAATTTCCCTCTCATGCTTCCTTTCCTGGTGGGAGGAAATCAAAAAAGAGCAGCCCCTGATATGTAGTAGGGGGCTGGCACTCACAGAAGGTGTCACAGATACCCGATACCAGACAAGATTCACCTGACACCTTGATAAAGCAAGACAAGGTGAGGGCCATTTACAAGATTTTCCAAGTAAAGAGAAACTTAAGAACACTGCACCACCCCCCAAAATACCAGACACTTCACTGACTTGGTTAAAATGAGTGACATCCACCTCATTCTCAGTAACAGCTTTTTCCTGGCCATCGGCTGGCTGCCCTCTTCTAGAGAAGATACATTGAGATATGGAGCAATTTTAAAAAAAGCCTTCTCCATCAGAAGGTATCCAACTTAGAGCGATGCCCCCACACTGTCAGACACTCCCCCAGATCACCCAATCACAGTCCATATCCTACGAAAGTTTCTTTTGATTCTGTCCCTCTGAGACCACCCACAGCTCCTCAGGCTGTGCTCCTCCCTCACCGTGAAGGTAATCAACACAGCTGGATCTAGGTTGGCTTGGTTCACAGTGGAGTTCCTGTTAGTCTTGTTCCTTTTGGACTTCCCTATGAGGCCAGGACCTGTGTCCTGGATTGCCGAGGACCCTGGCCCTTCTTCCCTTATGACAGCCTCTGTACAGCTGGACATGTTGCTCCTAGCAGCGTGAAACCTTCTTGTGGGCCAAGCGAGGAGGGATGTGTGCCCAACCACACTCCTGCTACTTACTTACTGTGGCCCATGTTAAAAATCATTTCATAAAATATTCTTAGTTAATGAGCACAGGAATCAATGCTTCCTAATCTACCTTAGATTAAGTTGAACCGCCGTAATAATATGTATTTTTGGCAATCATATTTTTGAAAATAGTCTTAACTTTTTCAAGTAGTCAATGAATTGTTTTCAGAAAAATCTTTCAAAATAAAATAGCATTAAGACTTCAAATTTAATGGTGCAAAGAAACTCCCAATTATTCAATCTAAGTTATTTATTGTATAGGTAAAATATGAATATTCAGCCGGGCGCGGTGGCTCACGCCTGTAATCCCAGCACTTTGGGAGGCTGAGGCGGGTGGATCACGTGAGGTCAGGAGTTCGAGACTAGCCTGGCCATCATGGTGAAACCCCATCTTTTTTTTTTTTTTTAAAAAAAGGATATTCTTGTAACTTTTGATATTCTTCAAAGTAAAATTTTGGAAAAAGTATAATTGGTTCAAAATATTCTTTGAAATATGCCATAAATTTATTTTAAAAATGGTTACCAAAGGCAATATTTTAATTTTAGATTCATGGGCTGTGTGTGCAGTTTTGTTACATGGATGCATTGTGTGAGGCTGAGGTTTGGGCACAGATAATCCCATCACCCAGATAGAAAGCATAGTATACAATGGGTAGTTTTTTAGGCAATGTACTCCTCCCTCCCTCCTTCCCCCTCTGTTACTTCCCAGTATGTACTGTTCTCATCTTTATGTCTACGTCACTATCGGGAGATGGAGACAAAGAGAAAAGAGAAAAAAAAAAAGAAAGTAGACAGGAGAGGAGAGAGGACAAGAAAGTAAGAGAGAGAGAGAGTAGACAGAGAGGAGAGAGGAGAAAGGAGGAGACAGGAGACAGAAATAGAGAGAGAGAGAGGAGAGAGAGAGAGAGAGCAAGAAGAATGATAAGGAGAAAGGAATTTAATGTTTTTAGGGTCCCTGTGTCAAAGCGACCAAAAGCCACAGGGGTGGGGAACTCTCAGCCGGCCCAGCAGC
>NW_016108175.1:141525-143379 GCF_001604975.1 Cebus imitator | reverse complement strand
ATGTTGACCAGGATGGTCTCGATCTCTTGACCTTGTGATCCACCCGCCTCGGCCTCCCAAAGTGCTGGGATTACAGGCGTGAGCCACCGCGCCTGGCCTGTGAGCTTTGTTTTAAAGTGACGCAAAAAAAGTTTTTTTTCTGCTGGCTGCCAGACCCACCCGGCTGTCAGGCAGGCCACACCGCCTCAGGGTGCAGCATTTGCAATTGCAAGGTTGTTGGTTTTAAATTCTCCGTGAAGCCAGTTTTAAATTAGTGAAATCTCTTGGGGGAAAATTGGCATATAAAAAAAAACCCCACAAATGGGGTCGTCTAGCTCCCGGCCTTTTACCCCCCTCCAATGCATGACGGCCAACTTCAAGGTTGTGTTCTCAGGCCAATTTGGGGTGAAATAACCCCTGGAAAACTCCGCTCTTTGTGTGAGCTTGAATGGCCGTCTTTTGGAGTTGGGTGGCCAGATACTGGGACCTACGACCCCAAAATTACCCAGGCTGTATGGAAAATGGTTGCAGAAACTCCTGGATACCCTGAGCAGTTTTCATACATTAACCAATGGTTGAGTTTAATCCAACAGCTTCCCCCATGGCTAAAGTGCTACATAAAGCAGGCTAGACTTCGGGTCAGGTTAGCCAGCCCAAAGAAAGTCCCTTCTGGGCCAGCCATTCTCCCCACCCCAGCGGAGGATCAGGAATTACCACCACTCTACACAAGGCCCTCTGAACCGGGGCCTCAGCACCCCCCTGAACAGTACTAGTAAGCAAACCTTCCCCGCCCCCCCCCGCACACCCGCAGGGGGCCGCGCACCCACCAGCGGTCCTTCCTCTCCAAGAGGCGCACCCAACAGGAGAAGACAATCGGGGTCGCCCATTCTTTGTTCACATCCCCTTCTTGTCAAGTGTCTTATATAACTGGAAGGTGATAGAAATCAAAGAGAGGGCCAAAATGCCAAGTGCTGGCAGGAGCCTTATTAAAGGCAAGAGAAAAGCTGCAGGGCTGAACCCCAAACTGGCAGTGCCCGTGGCATGGCAAAGGGGATTTCTATGGCCTGCGAGCTGGCAGAGATGCATCCAGTGTGAGGGGCTGTGCAGGAGGGAAGGGGCTGGGGAACTGCTAAGATGGTGAGAGGGGGAGGGTTAGGAGCCTGCTGAGATGGAAAGTTCCCCGGGAGGGGTCGTGCTGGGAGGCTGGGGAACTGGCAGTGGCGGTGGCAGTGGCGGTGGCGGGGTTTTACAATGGAGCTCAACATCCCTTGTTCTCTGAGAAGCCCCAGGCTTTGACAGGGCTCTTAGAATCTGTACTCCAGACTCATCGTCCCACTTGGGATGACTGCCAACAGTTATTACTGATTCTGTTCACCACAGAGGAAAGACGCAAAATTAGACAAGAAGCCCTGAAAGCCATCATAGGTCCAGGGCAAGGAACAGTAGGAAAAAAAAATGGGGGACCAAATTAAAAAGGTTTTTCCCTCTACCTGACCCCAATGGGACCCCAACACCTTGGGGGTGTCACCAGGCTCTGAACACTTTTCACCGGTATCTTTTGGAAGGGGTGAGGGGAGCGGCCCACAAGCCCACTGACCTGTCCACGGCAGGGACTGTAACTCGGGGTCTGCAGGAGTCGCTGGCTGTCTTCCTTGACCATCTACAAGATGCTTATTGCATCTACAGTTCTGTTGACCCTTAGGCTCTGGAAAATCAGTGGACCATCAATCTGGCTTTTGTTTCCCTGTCAGCCCCAGATATTAAAAGAAAGTTACAGGCTGGGCGCGGTGGCTCAAGCCTGTAATCCCAGCACTTTGGGAGGCCGAGGCGGGTGGATCACGAGGTCAAGAGATCGAGACCATCCTGGTCAACGTG
>NW_016108175.1:138681-140005 GCF_001604975.1 Cebus imitator | reverse complement strand
GTTGACCAGGATGGTCTCGATCTCTTGACCTCGTGATCCACCCGCCTCGGCCTCCCAAAGTGCTGGGATTACAGGCTTGAGCCACCGCGCCCGACTACTCCTGGTCTTAAAGTCAGGCACAAAGGACTGTCCACCTGTACAGGGCTTAAGGGAGGTAAACAAATGAGTGGAAAGTGTCCACCCTATGGTTCCAAATCCGTACACCCTCCTAAGTCTCTTGGGCCGAGAACACCACCATTACACTGTCTTGGATCTCAAGGATGCATTCTTTTGCATTTCACTGTCTCCTGTTAGCCAGCCCATATTTACTTTTGAATACACTGACCCTGATACTGGGGTCTTGGGGCAACTCACTTGGACAAGACTGCCTCAGGGGTTCAAACCCCCCCTACTCTGTTTGATGAGGCACTTAGCCAAGATCTTGCCACCTTCCGAGCTGAGTTCCCTGAGTGCACCCTACTCCAATATGTGAAAGACTTACTCTTGGCTACAAAAACCCAGAAGGCCTGTAAAGAGACCACCCAGTCATTATTAAGACCCTACAGACTTTGGATTACACGGTCTCAGCTAAAAAGGCTGAACTCTGCCATCCAAAAGTTACTTACCTGTGCTATATCACAGAGAAGGGCAACTGGGCACTGGCACCTAACCGAGTCCAAGTGGTGCTGCAAATACCCACCCCCACCATGAAACGCCAAGTTCGAGAATTCCTTGGGGCAGTAAGTACTGCAGGCTATGTATTTGGGGATTCGCCGATAGCCAAGTCCCTGTATGCCTGCTCCGGAGGAAATCAGCCCTCGATATAGACAGAGATAAAGCAACTGGCTTTTGACAAGCTCAAGACGGCCCTGACTATGGCCCCAGCCTTGGCCTTGCCAGACATCTCTAAACCCTTCCGGTTGTTTGTGCATGAAAAACAGGGAGTCACTAAGGGGATGCTCACCCAGTCGTTGGGACCGTCGTCCATGCCAGTCACCTACCTTTCAAAAAGACTTGATCCCGTAACCTCTGGGTGGCCAGCTTATCTGAGGTCGGTGGCAGCTACAGTCCTGTGAGTCAAGCAGGCAGACAAGCTAACCTTGGGGCAGGAGTTAAATTTAGTAACACCCCGCGGGATGGAGTCATGACTCCATGGAGCTCCGGGAAAATGGATGTCAAATGCCTGCATAGTTCAATACCAGGCCTTACTTTTGGACCAGACCCGCATAAAATTTTTTTTTTTTTTTTTGGGATGGAGTTTTGCTCTTGTTACCCAGGCTGGAGTGCAATGGCGCGATCTCGGCTCACCACAACCTCTGCCTCCTGGGTTCAGGCAATTCTCCTG
>NW_016108175.1:133436-137121 GCF_001604975.1 Cebus imitator | reverse complement strand
TAGTAGAGATGGGGTTTCACCATGTTGACCAGGATGGTCTCGATCTCTTGACCTCGTGATCCACCCGCCTTGGCCTCCCAAAGTGCTGGGATTACAGGCGTGAGCCACCGCGCCCGGCGAAACCTTTCTTAAAACAGGCTAAATAACCTCATTTTATGCAGCAGTTTAATCGGAGAACAGAGGGAGATGTGTGCAGTCGTTCCAGAGGGGCCTTATATTCTATTTTTCATCGAGATATTTTTGTTTGTAAATTTCCAAGAAATTGTTAGCACTTTAGTGACACCTAATCGATTCTTTTTGAAATTCCAAGGTGCTTCAGTTCTTTGCCAAAGTGAACTGTGCTTTTATTGCATTTCTGTGCCTCTCTTAGTGGCTCTTCTGACTTTTCAGAGAATACCCATCTTGTTGGAGGCAGACTTAAATTGTTATGCTGTGACACACAGTCTACCGAGACAACCATATCTTCCTAGGCATTTAAGGAAAGTTGAAAAAAGAATAGAATTAGCAGTGATCAAATATGTGTGGTACCTCTTGTTTAATTTTGCATGTAACTTCTCTTTAGTACATGGATGAGGTTTTAGTGACACTGTCATCCAGCATGTTGCCTTTATTGTTCAGGGAATGCCTTTCTGATTTTTATGCTGGTTTTACCACTCAGACTATGGCCTGGGTTTGAGTACATTGTTATCAGGCACCTGGTTTTTCACTTATTCATCTCAGTAAACTGATATTTTATGAGGCATTTGTTTCTCAGATTAAGACACTGTTAGGACCTAAAGCAGTAGCTGATGGGTAGCTGTGATTTTTTTTTTTAACTACTTGAAGTAGATTGTCTAACTAGGCATCCTCATCTGTATTTAACCACAACCTGGCTCACTGTCATGTGCACTACAAATTGCAATTTGGAAGCTTACTGTATTGAAATTCTGTCAGTTCATGGTTCTTGAAGATTGAGGTTTTTTTTCCCAAACACTGGTTAATGCAGCAGCATTTTTAATGTGTAAGTGAAGAAAAAAGGCCACTAAGGGCAAAGACTTTTTAAGAATCATTGTATAAGCCATTATGTTCAATTATCTAAGCTTTGCTGTCACTGTTTTCTCCTCAGTGTGTGATGGGACAGGAACGATGTTAAATGAAGGAGTAGTATTGTGGGAGAGATTCTTAAATGGCAGAAGTAAAAAGTTACAATATTTATCATTTTGATGGGTTTAAGTTTATTTTTGTAGGAAAGATTTTTCTCCCCTAACATTGTTTCTAGAGTGGCAAAATTGTTTCCATTATTAAAAATTGAAGTTATGGGCCGGGCATGGTGGCTCAAGCCTGTAATCCCAGCACTTTGGGAGGCCAAGGCGGGTGGATCATGAGGTCAAGAGATCGAGACCATCCTGGTCAACATGGTGAAACCCCATCTCTACTAAAACTACAAAAAATTAGCTGGGCATGGTGGCGCGTGCCTGTAGTCCCAGCTACTCAGGAGGCTGAGGCAGGAGAATTGCCTGAACCCAGGAGGCGGAGGTTGCGGTGAGCCGAGATCGCGCCATTGCACTCCAGCCTGGGTAACAAGAGTGAAACTCCGTCTCGAAACAAAAAAAAAAAATTGAAGTTATTAGTTAGAAAAAAAAGAATTGAAGAGAGACATAGATAATTTAACAATAGTAGATGGAGACTTTAGTACCACATTTTCAATAATGAACAGAGCAACTAGGAAGAAGATCAATAAAGAAATAAAAGATGTAAACAACACAACATACCAGACATCTTTAGAATACTCCATCTTACAAGAACAGAATACGCTCCCCCTCAAGTACACATGGGGCATTCTATAGGACAGGCCACCTGCTAGCCCTTAAAATAAATCATAACAAATGTAAAAGGATTGAAATCATATAGTTTTTGAGACATCTCACTAACTAATACTCTCACACAGGAGAGTTGCAGGTTAGCATGGAGGGTGTGCAGGTTGTTGGCCCTCCTTCCTCCAGTTTGTCATGATAGTGGTGGTGACCACAGTTACACATATGTAGGCCAGTAGCCCAGGAAAGTCAGGCAGCTGAAGGGAGAAGACAGATATTCCATAAGAGTCTCCCTAGTGTCAGTCTCACAAAACCAGGGAGGAAGTGATACACAGGAGTGAGGGGTTGCATCAGGGCATCACTTCTCTTCTGCCTGTCTATGCCTGTCGTTAAAACCTCAGCTTCTAGCCTACTAAACCCCATTGCACAGGAAAGCCTTTGATACCACCGACTGCCAGAGACCCATGACCTTGATTTTTACCATGCTACATCTGAGAGTATATCCTTAGGCCAGTGGCTTGGGGTCAATGCAAATCTTTAGTGTTCCATAAAAACTGCTTCAAACATAGAAAATAGTAACAGTTTGTAAGTCATTCCAAATTAGGTGGCTACTACATGTATTTAAAGATATATATATATATATATATATATATATATATATATATGTAAATTATTTCAGTGATTGTGACAAATTGGAAAGAGAGCATGTGTAGTTAAAATGAAAATCATAAGTGAGGAGCACAAAATACATATATTAGAGACTATAACACAAAGCAACTCACACGTAAAGAGGAGAGAGGGGTTAGGAGTTATGAATATCAAACTTGTCTTCAAATTAAATAAAAATCCAACACGGGCTATGTGTGGTGCTGATGCCTGAAATCCCAACACTTTGGGAGGCCAAGGTGTGAGAATAACTTTAGCCCAGGAGTTTGAGACCAGCCTGGGCAATATAGTGAGATCCCATTTACACACACACACACACAAACACACACACACACACACAAACACACACACACACAAACACACAAAATAACTGAGTGTGGTGACATGTGCCTGCAATCCTGACAATTCAGGAGGCTGAGGCAGGAGGATTCCTTAAGCCTGGGGGTTGGAGGCTGCAGTGAGCTGTGATCACACCATTACACTCCAGCTTGAGAAGCAGAGCTAGACCTTGTCTATTAAAAAAACAAATAAAAAAACCTAACATGCTTCCCCAGTGGGGAAAACATGCCAGTTTAACATTGGTTTACAGTAATAAGAATATTAAGACATTGACCAAAATCCTTTTATTTTTTATTTGTTATATTTTTTGAGACATGGTCTCACTTTGTCATCAAGACTGGAGTGCAGTGGCATGGTGTTGGTTCCCTGCAGCCACAAATTCCTGGACCCACGCGATCCTTTCACCTCAGTCTCCTGAATCGCTGGAACTACAGGCATGCACCACTATGCTTGGCTAAGTTTTAAATTTTTTTTTGTAGAGGCAGTGTTTGGCTGTGCTGCCCGGGTTGGTCTCAAACTCCTGAGCTCAAGTGATCCACCAACCTTGGTCTCCCAAAGTGTTGGGATTACAGGTGTGAGCCACTGCACCTGGCCTCTTTGAATAGTGTTGATGGTCATCTGAAGATAATTCTTGAAAACCTACTGTGACAGTACCATGACAAATGCTGTGTTTCTTCTCCCTTTAAAACACCACCTTTGCCGGGTGCGGTGGCTCGAGCCTGTAATCCCAGCACTTTGGGAGGCCGAGGCGGGTGGATCACGAGGTCAAGAAATCAAGACCATCCTGGTCAACATGGTGAAACCCCGTCTCTACTAAAAATACAAAAAATTAGCTGGGCATGGTGGCGCGTGCCTGTAATCCCAGCTACTCAGGAGGCTGAGGCAGG
>NW_016108175.1:132136-133286 GCF_001604975.1 Cebus imitator | reverse complement strand
AAAAAAAAAAAAAAAAAGAAAAGAAAAACACCACCTGTTAGCATTTGGGCTTGTCTCATTTGGATCTTTCTCCTTCATATACAGTTTTACCCAGTTATATCCAGATAAATGTTTAAACCTTGGAAATATTTTGGGATTATTGAGACTCTTGAAACAGGAGAACCATTAGTCCTACACTTCTTAGTATTTTCCCAAACACACAGGAAGTCATTATTTCATTCCCTCATGTTCAAGTTTTACTTAAGAGGCTGTAAGGCTTGGTACATTGGCCTAAAGATTTGAAGTCATAGCAGGGCATGGTGGCTCATGCCTGTCATCCCAGCACTTTGGGAAGCCAAGGTGGGAGGATCATTTGAGGTCAGGAGTTTGAGACCAGCCTGGCCAACATAGTGGAATCTGTCTCTACTAAAAATACAAAAATTAGCTGCGTGTGGTGGTGCACACCTGTAATCTCAGCTACTTGGGATGCTGAGGCAGGAGAATTGCTTGAAACCGGGAGGCAGAGGTTGCAATGAGTCAAGATTGTGCCACTGCACTCCAGCCCGGGCAACAAAGTGAGACTCCAGCTCACAAAAACAAACAAACAAGCCGGGCACAGTGGCTCACGCCTGTAATCCTAGCACTTTGGGAGGCTGAGGTGTGTGGATCACCTGAGGTCAGGAGTTCAAAACCAGCCTGGCCAACATGGTGAAACCCCATCTTTAAAAAAAAATTTTTTTTTAAGAAAACAAAACAAACAAAAGATTTGGAGTCAGACCTCAGGGGATGTGAATTCTGACTTTACCTCATTTCAATTGAATCATCTTGTTAAGTTACTTTATCCGCCTGTGGGCTTTTCTTTCCTCATCTCTAAAACGGGGAGTGTTTGAGAGATTGAGGAATAAAGATATGAAAATCCCAGTGTAAAGCCTGGTACTGGGGATACTTTTATCATTCAGATAGACCCTGCATCCTGTGCTGCAGGCAGTGACCCCACAGCAGCATGTCCAGCCTCCCACTGATGCAGGCATGCCTGTCTTTTCTCAGAGTGTGAATAGGACAAAGATCTTATAGCATCTGTGCTGGAGGAGGAGCTGGAGTTTGAGGAGAGGGAACTGGCTGAGTTGCCAAGAACAGCTGCAAGGCTTTCATAAGGAAGTACCTCTGTGAG
>NW_016108175.1:125965-128561 GCF_001604975.1 Cebus imitator | reverse complement strand
CCGCCTCCTGGGTTCAGGCAATTCTCCTGCCTCAGCCTCCTGAGTAGCTGGGATTACAGGCACGTGCCACCATGCCCAGCTAATTTTTTGTATTTTTAGTAGAGACGGGGTTTCACCACGTTGACCAGGATGGTCTTGACCTCGTGATCCACCCGCCTCGGCCTCCCAAAGTGCTGGGATTACAGGCTTGAACCACCACGCCTGGCCTCCCTCTTACATTTTACTCTTCTTTCCCATCTTAGAATACATGATCCCTTAATCCAGGCTCAGGCTGAAGAACTGATCCACTTATAGCAGAAGATACAGGAAAGGAGCGGTGTCTGCTACCTTTCATCCAGCCTGTGAAGAACAGAGTCAAGTCTTTTGAGGGCCTCCTCAGGAACACTGGCATTGCCTACGAGCAGAGACAGAGACTCTGTGAGCAAATGGTAGAAGGAAGCCAGCTGGCAGGGATCCTTGCCAGAAACTCTGCAACAGGTAAGCTGGCTACAGGCTCTGAAGGCCCTTAGCTCCACCCAAGTCCCCCAAAGTGGGAAGAAAAAATACAAAGTTATCTCCATTGTAGATTTTATTTTAGTTTGGACTATGGTCCTAAATCCTCATTCTATTGTTTTCTCTTTAGAGCACTCAGGTAATGACTTTCAGTATTCTTTCAAGAGTTCTTAGTTTTGTTGTTTCAGACAGAGTCTTGCTCTCTTACCCAAGCTGGAGTGGAGGGACAGGATCTTGGCTCTGAAATCTCTGCCTCCTAGGCTTAAGCAATCCTCCCACCTCAGCACTGTGCCTGGCCTGAAACTTCTTAGTTTCAATCAGTAAGAGAGATAGAGTATAGTGGATTATTTCACCTTGATGAGTATAAGAAATCACTGTAATTTCTGGAAGATATTTTTACTGGATGTAGGATTCTAGTTGACAGTTTTGTTTTTAAAAAGTGTTTTAAAAGTGATATTCCACTGGCTTCTGGCTTACATTGTTTCCTAAAAGAAGACTGTGGTGATTCTTATTTTTGTTCCTCTGTACATAATATGTTTTTTCCTCTGGCTGCTTTTGAGATTTTCTATTTATGACTTGTTTTAAGCAATTTGATTATGATAAGACCTTGTATAGTTTTATTTTTTATGTATTGCTTTATGTCATTTAGTTTCTTGCATCTGCATGTTTATGGTTTTCAGCAAATTTGAATAATGACATATAATATGTATTATACATGGCATATATCATATACATGGCTTATGTATATCAGATATATATAATATATATTTTATTTTATTTTATTTTTTGAGACGGAGTTTTGCTCTTGTTACCCAGGCTGGAGTGCAATGGCGCGATCTCGGCTCACCGCAATTTCCGCCTCCTGGGTTCAGGCAATTCTCCTGCCTCAGCCTCCTGAGTAGCTGGGATTACAGGCACACACCACCATGCCCAGCTAATTTTTGTATTTTTAGTAGAGACGGGGTTTCACCATGTTGACCAGGATGGTCTCGATCTCTTGACCTAGTGATCCACCCGCCTCAGCCTCCCAAAGTGCTGGGATTACAGGCGTGAGCCACCGCGTCCGGCTATATTTTATTTTTTATCTCTATCCTCTTCTTCAAAGACTCCAGTTATATTTGTGTTAGCTACTTTCGAATTTTATCACAGCTGACTAATGGTCTGTCCATTTTTGTTTTATCGTTTTTTCCCTTTGTTCCTTTTTATTTCCATAACTTTGAATTGATTAATCTTTCTTAAGCAGCATCTAATTTGCTGTTAATCCTAGCCAGAGTATTTTCATCTCCGGCTTTATTTTTCATCTAAATTTAATTTATGTCTCTTTTTTAATGTCTTCTATGTAACTCCTCATCATTTCATATTTTCCCCTAGCTTCTTCATTTTATTTCATTCTACTTTTTGAGACAGAGTGTCGTTCTGTTGCCCAAGCTGGAGTGCAGTGGTGAGATTTCGGCTCACTGCAACATTCATCTCAGGGGTTCAGGTGATTCCTGTGCCTCAGCCTCCTGAATAGCTGGGATTACAGCCACGTGCTGCCACACCTAGCTCTTTTTCATATTTTTCATAGAGTTGGGGTTTCACCACATTGGCCTGGCTGGTCTAGAACTTCTGACCTCAGTGGCCTACCCACCTCAGCCTTCCAAAGGGCTGGGATTACAGGCATGAGCCACTGCACCTGGCCTAGCTTCTTTAATTCAAGGAATATAGTTATATTTGTTTCAATGTTCTTGTCTACAAATTCTGTCATCTGTTCCCTTCCTATTGTTTTTAATTCTCATCTGATGTGTCCTTTCTAAGTCAGTTAAAGTGGATTTATTTTATTCCCCATCTCATCATGGATCTCAGTTTTCTGTCTCTCTGCATTCCTAACATTATTTGATTTGGTGTTAGGCATTGCCCATTGTAACTCATTGAGTGCTGGACCTTTTGCATTTTGTGTTAAAATTGGTTTAGTATTGTTTGGTGTTCAATAAAATTACTTAAAAACAATTTGCTTCTCTTCAAGCTGGCTTTTTAATGTTTTTAGGCAGGATAAGAGCAGCTATTAGTCAGTGGCTATTTTTTTTTCCCCACTACCGAGGCAATATGCTTTTTTATTTTATTT
>NW_016108175.1:124013-125635 GCF_001604975.1 Cebus imitator | reverse complement strand
CCATGTTGACCAGGATGGTCTCGATCTCTTGACCTCGTGATCCACCCGCCTCAGCCTCCCAAAGTGCTGGGATTACAGGCTTGAGCCACCGCGCCCAGCCCGCAATATGCTTTTTAAAAAAATATATCTCATTTTTTGGAGTAGTTTCAGATTCACAGCAAAATTTGAACAGGAAGTACAAAAAGTTCCCATATACCCCTTGCCTCTGCACATGCATAGCCTCCTAGACTATCAGCATCTCTCTCCAGCGAGGTACATTTATTACAATTGATGAACCTACACTGACATGCTATTATCACCCAAAGTCCATGGTTTACACTGGGGACAATACTCTTTTGCATATTCTAAGCCAGTGGTCCCCAACAGTTTTGGCACCAGGGACTGGTCACCTGGAAGACAATTTTTTCACAGATGGGGTGGGGGTAGAGTGGTAGGGGTGGGGGTGATGGTTTCACTATGAAACTGTTTCACGTCTGATCATCAGGCATTAGCTAGAGTCTCATAAGGAGCATGCAACTTAGATCTGTCATGCAGCCTAGGTCTCTTTCATGTACAGGTCACAATAGGGTTTGTGCTCCAGTGAGAATCTAATGCCATCGCTGACCTGATAGGAGGTGGAGCTCTGGTGGTAATGTTTTCTTGCTGCTGCTCACCTTCTGCTGTGCGGCCCTGTTCCTAACAGACTATGGACCAGCGCTGGGGTTTGGGGACCCCTGTTCTAACCAATGCTCCATTTATTAAAAGTTTTTTTCTCTTTAGCTGATGGAAGCACCAAGTGTTGCAAGCTCTGTGTGAGCTACAGAGATGATTTCTTTTGAGAAGTTCTTTTCCCCGCTTTGCATTATTTCCTCAAATACATGTACCAATCAGCTCTTAGCTGAAGATTGAAGACAGGAATCCAAGGCATTCTCTCTGTGCAGCAATCTACTCTCCAGTCTGTCCTGTGATGTCACCACCCTGACTTCTTCAAACTTACTACAGGCTCTGCCTGGGTCCTCCCCCCGTGCTTTGCAGTTCAAAATCTCAGGTGGCAAATTGGAGTAACCTTAGGGCTCACCTCTTTTATTTTCTCTCTCTCAGGGATCACTGTACTGTACTGCACTATATCCAGTGTTGAAGCTATAGTTGAAAATCGTTTTTCCAGTTTTCCAGTTGCTTAAGGTGGAGGACAAATCTGGTCCCTATTATGCCAAGTTGGCCAGAAGCAGAAGTCTCCATTCAATCTTTGTGGTCAGAAGGAAGAGTATGACAGAGGAGGCTTGTTAGAATGGAAGATCCCTGGGCTAAGAATCAGAATTACCTCAGCTCTAGTCTCAGCACTGCATTTACTGACTTGTGCAAGTGATTGGTCCTTCTTGAATTTCTGTTTCCTCGTTTGTAAAGTGGGTCAAATCATCATTCCATGGCTGCTGTAGAGATCAGTTGAGGTAGTATCCCAACGTTCATAAGTGTTTCCTCTTTCAGGGTTATTTATTTATCTATTTATTCTCAGGTCCCAATAAACTGTCCAAATCTTTTGGGGTTACTTTAGGCACTGGACATAGTAGAAACTGGTATTGGAAAAGTTGATTTATACTAGAATATTTTTTATAGAATTATCCCCAATTCTCACTAACAAACTG
>NW_016108175.1:120211-122509 GCF_001604975.1 Cebus imitator | reverse complement strand
GGTATCTGGTGGCCCCTGATTGCATCCTGGTTCTGCCACTTATGGGCTGTGTGACCTGGAGACAGTTTCTTCACATCTTTGTCCTTGACTCTTCAGCTGTACAGTAAGGATGTTACTTCCTAAATCCTAGGGTTTTGGTAAAATTAAAGCAATTAACTGAAATAAAGTTGTGAGAAGAGTGCCCAGCATATAGAGAGAGTACAGAAATTATTAGCTCTGATTATTTGTTAAGTGTTTTGGATCAGGGCAACTGGTAAGCCTGGGAACAAGAAGGTGTTCACACCAGGGGGTTGTAATTTGTGTTCATTTTAATTGTCAGTTTGGGACTATAATATTCGATGGATATTTGTAATACTATCCTTGGCAGGTTCTCTTATATTCTCACATGGCATGAATATAAATACTAAAGGAAGCTCCCTCAACTTATACTACTCTTTACCACTCTAGTACCACGAGACAATAAACACTTAAATGCTGAGTTTTTCTGTTTTAAAATTAGAGAAAGAGGCAAAGTGTTTTCTGATCTACTTGTTTAATAAATTCTTTTTGCCAACTAATTTTTTATGTTCACTTGATAAACTTAAAGTTAGTTTAAAGTTTATATTTATATAACTTTATTTATTTATTTATTTTTAAGATGGGGTTTCACCATGATGGCCAGGCTGGTCTTAAACTCCTGACCTCAGGTGATCCACCCACCTCAGCCTCCCAAAGTGCTAGGATTACAGGCATGAGCCACCGTGCCCGGCTCTATTTATATAACTTTTATCTATAAGTGAAAAAAGTCATTTATCTTGAGAGAATTTACTTTAAATAGTTGCTTTAGAGTCTGTCTTTTAAAGTATTACCTTTTCAAGTAAAGCTGGCGTGGCAGCTCACGCCTGTAATCCCAGTACCTTAGGAGGCTGAGGCAGGAAGATCAACTGAGGCAGGGAGTTCAGGATTAACCTGAAAAACATGGAGAAACCCCATCTCTACAAAAACACAAAATTAGTTGGGCATGCCTGTAATTTAGGTGGTGCATGCCTGTAATTCCAGCTGCTCAGGAGGCTGAGACAGGTGAAATATTTGAACCCAGGAAGCAGGGGTAGCAGTGAGCCAAGATCTCACCATTGCACTCCAGCCTAGGCAACAAGCGTGAAACTTCTCAAAAAAAAAGAAAGACAGAAGAAAGTAAGCAGGAAAAGAAAAGAAAATAAAGAAAGAAATCAAAAGAAGAAAGAAAGCGAAAGAAATAAAGAAACTATATTATTCTGAACAATAATGATTAATATATTTTATTATTGAGTGGTAGGTTCAAATTACTCATGATAACAAAGTTTACTTAACTACATCACTAAATAAGCAAGCTGTGTGTAATAAAAAATATATGTATATTTTTCCTGAAATTATAATATATGAAGAAATATTTATTTCTCTTGCCCAGTTTGTTAAATTTTCTTAGAAAAACACATGTACTACTAGTGTATTTGGTTGACAAATCAAAATTGTATACATTTGTGGGGTACAGTGTAATGTTTTGATATATATATAAAATATGGAATAATTAAGTCAACTAACATATCTGTCACCTTACTTACCTTTAATTTTTTTGCAGTAAGACATTAAAACTTAATGTTAGTTATTTTGAAATGTACAATACATTATCATTGACTGTAGTCACGCTACTGTGCAAAGGATCTCAAAACGTATTTACCCTGTCTGTAAAACTTTATATTCTTTTATCAACAACAGTCTTTGGTAACCAATTTTTCCACATTGTATTTTGTTATTTCAACTTTATTAGATTCCAGATAAAAGTGGAATCATGCAGTAGTTTTCTTTGTCTATCTGGCTTATTTTACTTAGTGAAGTATCCTCTAAATTTATCCATATTTTTTCAATTGACGTTGTCTCCCCCTTTTTAAGGATGCATAATATTCTACTGTGTATTCTATTATTCTAAATGTATATACCACATTTGAATAAAATTGTAACTTAAATACATATTCATCTATTGGTTGGAAAACTCATGTGAAATAGAAAAATATTTGTGTGGCAACAAGCATTAACATAATTCAGCATATAAATGTCTCATTAATAATAGCTAATTTGCACTGAGCACTAACCATAATGCTACAGATGTGTTAATAAATTTTGTTCTCACAGTGATATGGTCTGGCTGTGACCACACCCAAATCTCTCTTTTTTTTAATATATTTTATTGCATTTTAGGTTTTGGGGTACATGTGAAGAACATGCAAGATTGTTGCATAGGTACACACGTGGCAGTGTGATTTGCTGCCTTCCTCCCCATCA
>NW_016108175.1:116474-118351 GCF_001604975.1 Cebus imitator | reverse complement strand
CTTGTAGTTCTCCTTGAAGAGGTCCTTTACGTACCTTGTTAGTTGTATTCCTAGGTAATTTATTCTCTTTGTGGCAATTGTGAATGGCAATTCGTTCTTGATTTGGCTCTCTTTAAGTCTGTTATTGGTGTATAGGAATGCATGTGATTTTTTCACATTGATTTTGTATCCTGAGACTTTGCTGAAGTTGCTTATCAGTTTCAGGAGATTCTGGGCTGCGACAATGGGGTCTTCTAGATATACAATCATGTCATCTGCAAATAGAGACAGTTTGGCTTCCTCCTTTGCTATTTGAATATCCTTTATTTGCTTTTCTTGCCTGACTGCTCTGGCTAGAACTTCCAGTACTATATTGAATAGGAGTGGTGAGAGCGGGCATCCTTGTCTAGTGCCAGATTTCAAGGGGAATGCTTCCAGTGTTTGCCCATTCACTATGATGTTGGCTGTTGTTTTGTCGTAAATAGCTTTTATTATTTGAGATACATTCCATCAATACCTAGCTTATTGATGGTTTTTAGCATAAAGGGCTGTTGAATTTTGTCAAAGGCCTTCTCTTCATCAATTGAGATAATCATGTGGTTTTTGCCTTTGGTTCTGTTTATGTGGTGAATTATGTTTATAGACTTGCATATGTTGAACCAGCCTTGCATCCCTGGGATGAAGCCTACTTGATCATGGTGGATAAGCTTTTTGATATGCTGTTGCAATCGGCTTGCCAGTATTTGATTGAAGATTTTTGCATCTATGTTCATCATGGATGTTGGCCTGAAGTTTTCTTTTCTTGTTGAGTTTCTGCTGGGTTTTGGAATCAGGATGATGTTGATCTCATAAAATGATTTGGGAAGGATTCCCTCTTTTTTGTATTGTTTGGAATAGTTTTAGAAGAAATAGTACCAATTCCTCTTTGTACATCTGGTAGAATTCTGCTGTGAACCCATGTGGACCTGGGCTTTTTCTGGGGACCACAAGCAAATCTCATTATGAATTGTAGTTCCAATAATCCCTACGTGTCATGGGAGACACCTGGTGGGAGGTAATTGAATCATATGGGCAATTACCCTCATTCTGTTCTCATGATACTGAGTGAGTTCACATAAGACCTGATGGGGTTTTTGGTTGGTTGGTTGGTTGGTTGGTTTTCTTTCGTTTGTTTTGGTGGAGTCTTGCCCTGTCACTCAGGCAGGAATGCGATGGTCAGTCTTGGTGCCACTGCAGCCTTCACCCTCTGTGTTCAAGCTGTTTCATGCCTCAACCTCCCAAGTAGCTGAGACTACAGGTATGCCATCACTTCTGGCTACCTTTTTGTATCTTTAGTAGATACAAAAGGTTTCAACATGTTGGCCAGGCTGGTGTTGAATTCCTGGTCTCCTGATCCACCTACCTTGGCCTCCCAAAGTGACGGGATTATAGGTGTGAGCCAGCATGCCCAAAGAATGTGATGGTTTTATAAGGGGCTTTTCCCCCTTTTGCTAAGCACCTTTTCTCTTCCTGCCACCATATAAAAAAGGACATGTTTGTTTCCTCCTTTGTTATGATAGTAAGTCTTCTTAGGCCTCCCAGCCATGCTGAACTGTGAGTCAAATTAACCTCTTTTCAGTATAATTTACCTAGTCTTAGGTGTGTCCCTCTGGCAGTGTGAGAATGGGCTAACACATACAGTCACTTAATAACAAAGGCATTATTATTATCCTCAATTTACAAAGAAAGAAACAGAGCCAGAGAGAGAAAGAGCTTGCTCAAAATAGCACAGCCAGTATTAAAACACAAGCAACTTTGACTCCAGAGATAATACTCTTGAATACAATAAAAACACTTTCAAACAGAAAACAAGTTACCTTTAATATCTGTTCTTTAAAATTTAACAAAAATTAAAAATG
>NW_016108175.1:113895-115674 GCF_001604975.1 Cebus imitator | reverse complement strand
TAGTAGAGAGGGGATTTCACCATGTTGACCAGGATGGTCTCGATCTCTTGACCTCGTGATCCACCCGCCTCGGCCTCCCAAAGTGCTGGGATTACAGGCTTGAGCCACCGCGCCCGGCTCAAATGTGTTTTTAAGAGAAAAAGCACATCATAGAAAAACACCGCTGCTTCTCTGAAATTAATCAAACTTCTTGGTGAGCCATGTTGTGAGCTGCTCATGGTGGCCACATGGCAAGGGTTATATTCAAATATTGTCTCAATTTCTTCTTTCAACATGTTGCTTTCAGTAGGGAGAATGGAAGTTTCTCATGATGGAGAAAGAAATAAGGGACCTTATTTATGCAACAAATAATCACCCCCTCATCTAGGAGAGTTTAAGAAAAAACAGAGATCATGTCAATGGGAAGCAAAGGCTACTTGGTTGAAAGGGCTCCCTGGCATTATGAAGCAATGTCTACACAGCCGAAGTGAATGGTTAGCCTCTGGAATACCAATAGTCTACCAAAGAGGCTGATTTCATTCTCATCTTGATTAAATTAGCATTTCTGCAACATTCAGGTTACTAAATTCTACATAATTGATTACAAAAATACCATGCAGACCAGTGGGTACCCTCCTAGAATTGAACTTATCATGAAAAAGCATACCCAATTCTTTAAATTCCAACATTCGAAAATGTTGAAAAAATAATGAATTTATTAATAACAATCTGACTTTCTAATTTTAGAAAATTCCACTATTCTGTAATACATTACTGAACTTTGAACACCTTAATATGAATATTTATTGAATGCATACATTGTTATTTAGATAGTTTCTCTTTTACGTTGATGCAATAAGACCAACAATTAGAGAAAACGTTTGAAATAAAAGTCATCAGAACCACAGCTTTCAATGGCTTGGTATAACTGTCCTGCTCACCTTTTGAAATCTAGTATCTTGACTAAAAAAATTAGGAGGGAAAATTTTTTAGGTGGTTGCCTAGAGTGTCCAAGAGAATATGAGAAGAATTTTGATAGCTGGGCAAGAAAATGCATACAACATACACACATTGCTCTTCTCTGATTTGCTTTAACATTGAAAGATTGGAAATTGCAAATCCAGTTCCTCAATTTAGGGTAAATTAACAAAAGTTTTATCTTTCAGCTTAGCAAGGCATTGTATGAAACTTATGGGTAACAGATGTCATTAGCTGCAAAAAACAAAATAGTGTGACTAGATTCAGTAACTATCTAGTCATGCAAATGATAGACCAATTAGATCAAGATCTTAATAACGTGTCAGTATAAAGCATTCCTGTGCAATATTGTGATCCTCCCCCGAACACCTTTTTCTGTTTCCTTACAGAGATACCAATATTTCATGAATGACTCAGGGGGAATACTGGGAACTGAGAATGTTCAGTGTTCAGAGTTGATTACCAGGAAGAGTGTTCACATATTTCTTCTATATTATAAAGAAATGTTGTGAATCTTACTCTGCCTCAGAAAGACTTCTAGTAAAAAGGTTCCTCATGTATTTGGATTCATAGAAATTTTCAATCTGTTATTTAACACAGAGACACTAAAATGTCAACCAGGGCTGGATGCGGTGGCTCACGCCTGTAATCCTAGCACTTTGGGAGGCTGAGGTGGGTGGGTCACCTGAGGTTAGGAGTTCAAGACCAGCCTGGCCATCATGGTGAGACCCCATCTTAAAAAAAAAAAAAAAAGAAAAGAAAATGTCAACCAAATTTCATAAAACATATTTGAATGAGATCAAGTCTTTCTTAGCTAAGAAT
>NW_016108175.1:110982-113207 GCF_001604975.1 Cebus imitator | reverse complement strand
AGCTACTCAGGAGGCTGAGGCAGGAGAATTGCCTGAACCCAGGAGGCGGAGGTTGCGGTGAGCCGAGATCGCGCCATTGCACTCCAGCCTGGGTAACATGAGTGAAACTCCGTCTCAAAAAAAAAAAAAAACTTTATTCACAATATTTCTATTTCAAATAAGTTTTTGCTCTTTATTTGCTGGCTTTTTATCCAATATTACTTGAGCTCAATAGGAATCAACAAAATGAATTTTAATTTTACTGTAAGAATTTTATTCATGCATATGTTTAATTTACTGAAAATATATTAATATTCCATAAAAGATTTATACGTTTTTTTGATGGAGTCTCGCTCTGTTGTTAGGCTGGAGTGCAGTGGCAAAATCTTGGCTCACTGCAACCTCCACCTCGCTGGGTTCAACTGATTCTCTTGCCTCAGCCTCCCAAGTAGCTGGGACTACAGGCATGTGCCACCACACCCAGCAATTTTTTTTGTATTTTTTAGTTGAGAGCAGTTTCAAAATGTTGGCCAAGATGGTCTTGATTTCTTCATATTGTGATTCTCCCACCTTGGCCTCTTAAAGTGCTGGGATTACAGACAGGTGCCACCGCACCCAGCTAAAGAGTTATACTTTTAGCCAGGCAGGGTGGCTCACCCCTCTAATCCCAGCAGTTTGGGAGGCTAAGTCGGGTGGATCACCTGAGGTCAGGAGTTTCAGACAGGCCTGGCCAACATGGTGAAACCCCATCTCTACCAAAAATACAAAAATTAGCCCGTTGTGGTGGCAGGTGCCTGTAATCCTAACTACTCAAAAAGTGGAGGCAGAAGAATCTCTTGAATCCAGGAGGGGGAGGTTGCGGTGAGCTGAGATCATGCCACTGCACTCCAGGCTGGGTGACAGAGTGAGACTCTGTCCCAGAAAAAGAAAAAACAAAACAAATCAAAAAAGATGTATACTTTTTTGTGTCATTTTTGCTGAGAAATGGATGTTCCATCAGAAAACTTTTCTCAGCTGTTCTCACATTGACTCTCCTCAGCATAGTGACTGGAAGAGATGTGTGGGTAAAAAACAAATGTGTCTTCTTTGCATTTTTTAAATCTATTGGCTTAAGAAAGAGGAGAATGCAGATAGATTTTTTTTTTAATTTTAATCTCTAAAAAATCACAAAGAAGTTTTCTTAACCACAAATAAACCAAAGGAAATAGTGGTGTAAGCAGAACATGCATTATTTTGCTATCATTAAAAAATCTGGAGACAACAGATGCTGGAGAGGATGTGGAGGAATAGGAATACGTTTACACTGTTGGTGGGAGTGTAAATGAGTTCAACCATTGTGGAAGACAGTGTGGAGATTCCTCAAGGACCTAGAAATAGAAATACATTTGACCCAGCAATCCCATTACTGGGTATATACACAAAGAATTATAAATTTTTCTATTATAAAGACACATGCACACGTGTGTTCATTGTGGTACTCTTTACAATAGCAAAGACCTGGAACCAACCCAAATGTCCGTCATTGATAGACTGGACTAGGAAAATATGGCACACATACACATGGAATACTATGCAAACATAAAAAACGATGAGTTCCTGTCCTTCATAGGGACATGGAGGAATCTAGAAACCATCATTCTCTACAAACTGACACAAGAACAGAAAACCAAACACCATATGTTATCACTCATACGCAGATGTCGAACAATTAGAATATGTGGACCCAGGGAGGGGAGCATCACACACTGTGGTCAGTGGGGGAGGCTCAGGGAGGGACAGTGGGGTAGTCAGGGTAAGGAGGGATAATGAGGGGAGAAATACCAGATATATGTGATGTGGGGATGAAAGCAGCAAACCACCTTGCCTTGTATGTACCTATGCAACAATCCTGCATGATCTGCCCAGGTACCCCAGAACCTAAATTACAATTAAAACAAAGTTGCATCTAGACAAAAAAAAAATGTGTAAGAGTGGCCATATTTATATCAGACAAAATATACTTCTAGAAAAAAAAATTGTCCCAAGAAGCAAAGAAGATCACTCTGTAATAATAAGCAGATAATTTTTTAAAACGATATAATGATTAGAAATAAATGCACCCAACTTTGGAGCACATAAATGTATCAACATATATGTAGAGGCCGGGCGCGGTGGCTCAAGCCTGTAATCCCAGCACTTTGGGAGGCCGAGGCGGGTGGATCACGAGGTCAAGAGATCGAGACCATCCTGGTAAACATGGTGAAACC
>NW_016108175.1:109585-110847 GCF_001604975.1 Cebus imitator | reverse complement strand
GAGGTTTCACCATGTTGACCAGGATGGTCTCGATCTCTTGACCTCGTGATCCACCCGCCTCGGCCTCCCAAAGTGCTGGGATTACAGGCGTGAGCCACAGCGCCCGGCCTTACAATAGATTATTCAAACAGAAAGCTAAAAAGAAAATGATATGTTTGCACAGCGCTATAGAACAGTTGCACCTACCGGACTTATATAGAATATTTCATGTAACAGTATGAGAATACACATTCTTATCAAGCACAAATGGAACATTATCCATCGTAGATCATATGTTGGGCCAAAATAAAACAAAGTCTTTTCAAATTTAAAAATATTAAAATTATATCCATTTCTTTTGTTGTTTTTGTTTTGAGACAGAGTCTCACTTTTTCACCCAGACTGGAGTGCAAGGGCAAGATCTCAGCTCACTTCAACCTCCACCTCCCGGGTTCAAGCAATTCTCCTGCCTCAGCCTCCCAAGTAGCTAAAATTATAGGCACACACCACCACACCAAGTTAATTTTGTATTTTTAGTAAAGACAAGGCTTCATAATGTTGGTCAGGCTGGTCTAAAACTCCTGACCTCAGGTAATCCACCTGCCTCGGCCTCCCAAAGTGCCGGTATTACAGGCATCAGCTACCATGTCCCGATGTTTCACCTTTTAAAATCATAATTTAATAAAACTACAAACTAATAGCCAAAGAAAAATTTGAAGCTCACAAATATGTGGACAGTAAACAACATGTTCCTGGACATCGAGCAAGTCAAAGAGAAAAAGCAAAGGGAAATCAGAAAGTATATTGAGAAAAGAAAATAGAAACACAATATACAGTAACTCCTGGGATACGAAAAAACCCCACAAAGCAATTCTAAAACAGAAATTTATAGTGCTATATTTCTCTATTAAAAAAAGAAAAAGATGGTAAATAAAAAACGTAACTTTAACGCACAAAATATTTCAAAAAGGAAAACTAAATAATCTCAATGTTTGCATAATAAAGAAAATAATAGGCTGGGCACAGTGGCTCATGCCTGTAATCTCAGCACTTTGGGAGGCCAAGGTGGGCGGATCACCTGAGGTTAGGATTTCGAGAACAGCCTGGCCAACTGGGTTTCATCATGTTTCACCCAGTCTCTAATAAAAATACAATAATTAGCCGGGTGTGGTTGCAGGTGCCTGCAATTTTAGCTACTTGGGAGACTGAGGCTGAAGCATCCCTTGAAACCAGGAAATGAAGGTTGCGGTGAGCCAAGATCGCACCACTGCCCTCCAGCCTGG
>NW_016108175.1:106129-107669 GCF_001604975.1 Cebus imitator | reverse complement strand
GAAAGAAAGAAAGAAAGAAAGAAAGAAAGAAAGAAAGAAAGAAAGAAAGAAAAGAAAGAAGGAAGGAAGGAAGGAAGAAAATAAGAAATTTTTGCTTACCCAAATCCTCAAAAATTTTCTCTTGGGTTTTCTTTAAAAGTATTATGCCTTTAAAGTTTACATTTAGGCCTACCATCCATTCTGAGTTAATCTGTGTGTATAGAGTAAATGAAGTATCAAAGTTTACTTATTTCCACGTGAAGTTCCAGTTATTCCACCACAATTGGATGAAAAGACTATCCTTGTTGAATTAATTAATTTGAGTTAATTTGACACCTTTATGAAAAACTGATTGGTCACAAAGATGTGGGTCTATTCCTAATCAATTCTGTTTCTTTGCTCTATATATCCATCCTATGCCAAAACCACACTCTTGATTAGCTTTATAGTTAAGTCTTGAAATCTGTTGAAAATAAAGTCTTTCCAACTTTCTCTTGTGAAAAAAAATGTTTTGGCTGTTCCATGTCCTTTGAATATATATATAAATTTTTAAATCTGTTTGTCAAATTTAGCAAAAAAGCTTGTTAGGATATTGATTGGGATGATGAACCTGTAGTTCAATTTGTAGAGAATTCACATCTTAAATATTTTAAACTTCTGGACTATTAACATGGTATATTAATCCCCATTTATTTTTGGTCTCCTTTAATCTCTCTCAGCAGTGTTTTAAGGTTCTTAGTATACAGAACTTACACTTATTTTGTTAAACTTATCCCTAATATTTTATATTTTTGATATTATTGTGAATGGGACTTTTTTTTAGATAGAGTCTCACTCTGTTCCCCAGACTTGAGTACAGTGGCATGATCTTGGTTTACTGGGTTCAGTTCTCCTGCCTCAGCCTCCCCAGTAGCTAGTATCACAGAAAACCACCACCACACCTGGATATTTTTAGTATTTTTAGTAGAGATGGGGTTTCACCATGTTGGCCAGGATGGTCTCGAACTCCTGAACTCATGATCCACTCACCTCAGCCTCTCAAAGTTCTGGGATCACAGGCATGAACCACCACACCCAATCTGAATGGTGCTGTTTTAAAAATTTTATTTTTCAATTGTTTATTGTTGGCATTGTAGTTGTATTCTGTGAGTTGTTAAGGTCACTTATTGTTAAGGTCACTTGTTCATTCAAATACCTGCCACCATGCCCAGCTAATTTTTGCATTTTTAGTAGAGACAGGGTTTCACCATGTTGGTCAGGCTGGTCTTGAACTCCTAACTTCAGGTGATTAACCCACTTGGCCTCCCAAAATGCTGCGATTACAGGCAAGAGGCACTTTGCTCAGCCATCACCTTTAAATTTAGAGAAAATTTTTCTGATTAGAAAATTCTTGGCATCTCTTTTCACTATTTTTTTTTAAACTTTTACTTTTGTTTCAGGGGTACATGTGCAGGTTTATTATACAGGTAAGTTGAGTCTTGCTGGGGTTTACTGTACAGATTGTTTCGCCACCCATTAATGAGCATAGTATCCAATAGCTAGTTTTTTGATCCTCACCCTC
>NW_016108175.1:102113-103203 GCF_001604975.1 Cebus imitator | reverse complement strand
GGGGTTTCACCATGTTGACCAGGACGGTCTCGATCTCTTGACCTTGTGATCCACCCGCCTCGGCCTCCCAAAGTGCTGGGATTACAGGCTTGAGCCACCGCGCCCGGCCTGTTGCTCTCTTCTTTCTGTCCATGTGTACTCAGTGTTTAGCTCCCACTTATAAGTGAGAATATGCAGTATTTGATTTTCTGTTCTGCATTAGATTGCTCAGGATAATGTCCTCCAGCTCTATCCATGTTGCTGCAAAAGACACGATGTCATTCTTTTTTTCCAGTCTACCATTGGTGGTACTTAGGTTGATTCCATGTCTTCACTATTGTGAATTGTGCTGTGAAGGACATTTGTATGCACAGGACTTTATGGTAGAAAGGTTCATATTCCTTTGGGAATATACCCCCTGGATTCTTGGGTAAAATGCTAGTTCTGCTGTAAGTTCTTTGAGTAATCTCCAGACAGCTTTTCACAGTCAAAGGATTTCCTTTTCAGTAAATATTGCTGGGATAACTGGCTATCCGATGCAGAAGATTGAAGCTGGACCCTTTCCTTTTACCGTATGCAAAAATCAACTTAAGATGCATTGAAGGCTTAAACCTAAAACCTAAAGTGTTTCTAGGGCTATAAAAACTCTGGAAGGAAACCTAGAAGATACCATTGTGGACATAGGTCCTGCAAACATTTAATGACAAAGATGCCAAAAGCAATGATAACAAAAACAAATATTGATAAATGGGACCCAATTAAACTGAAGAGCATCTGCAAAGTAAAAGAAATTAAGAAAGTAAACAGACAACCTACAGAATGGGAGAAAATATTTGTAAACCATGCACCTATCAAAGGGCTAATATCCAGAATATATAAGGAACTTAGGTCAAGTCTTACAATTGCTGTTATTCTAGAGCTAGTTTATTCCTGCTGTCAGGAATGTGCCATCCATCTGTGGGCTCTCTTGTAACCCCCAGGTGTTCAATGAGTTTGCTAACTAGGATCCTCAGAACTTGCCTATGTTCCAGTTGTTTCTTACATCTAGAAATTGCTCAACTTACACCTCTCCACTAACTGCTCTCCTCCTAGCTGCATGGAATTTTAGTTC
>NW_016108175.1:97163-98524 GCF_001604975.1 Cebus imitator | reverse complement strand
TTTTTGTATTTTTAGTAGAGATGGGGTTTCACCATGTTGACCAGGATGGTCTTGATCTCTTGACCTCGTGATCCACCCACCTCGGCCTCCCAAAGTGCTGGGATTACAGGCTTGAGCCACTGTGCCCTACTACCGTTACTTTCAATGGCAAACACTGCAATTACTTTTGCACCAACCTAGTAACATAGAAGTAAAAATTGCTCCTTTTTCTTTTCAGTGGGTTGGTCCCTGTGTTCAGAATTTAGTGGATATCTATTTTCTTTTAGTGACCAAAGATGATACCAATGATTGTAAGTTGTAGTAGCTTTTAAAAAATTATTTTTATTTTTATTTTATTTTTTTATTTTTTCTAAAGATGGGGTTTCACCATCTTGGTCAGGCTGGTCTTGAACTCTCGACTTCACGTGATCCACCTGCCTTGGACTCCAAAGTGCTTGGATTACAGGCGTGAGCCACCGCGCCCTGCCTTAAAAGTTTTGTTGACAAGTCGTCTGTCAGGCGAATTGTTTCTTTCAAAGGTGTATGTGTGTGTGAAGGAAAGGGAGCTTGGCTGCTTTTAATATTTTGTCTTTGGGTTTTAGAAACGTAATGACGGCTGCTTTCGTGGGGATTTTATTGCACATATCCTGCTTGGAGTTTAGAGAACTTCCTGAATATGGGGCTTCATGTCTTTATTGGTTTTGGAAAATTCTCAGTCAGTATAGCATCCACCCACTCTTTCTCCCCTTTCCTTCTCAGACTTCAGTTACTTGTTTGACTATTCACTGTGCTCTATTGCTATCTTATTGTTTTTTCTCTACAATTTTCTTCTCCTCACACATTAGCAGGATATTTTTTACTGACCTGGTTAATGTTTACTAATCTCTTCTGCTGTATCCAATTTGCTTTAAGCATATCTCTTGAGTGCATTTTACTTACTTTTTGGTTAGTTCCAGAACCACTATTTTATTCTGTGTTAAACAAATTTTGGCTGACATGTTCGGGAGGTTGACACAGGTGGATTACATGAGGCCAGCAGTTTGAGAACAACCTGGCCAACATGATAAAACTCCATATCTACTAAAAATACAAAAAAAATGGCTGGTCATGGTGGTGGGTGCCTGTAATGCCACTTATTCGGGAGGCTGACACAGGAGAATCACTTGTACCTGGGAGACAGAGGTTGCAGTCAGCCAAGATTGTGCCACTGCACTCCAGCCTGGGTGACAGGGTGAAATTCCATCTAGAAATAAATAAAGTAAAATAAGCCGGGCGCGGTGGCTCACGCCTGTAATCCCAGCACTTTGGGAGGCCGAGGCGGGTGGATCACGAGGTCAAGAGATCGAGACCATCCTGGTCAACACGGTGAAACCCCATCTCTA
>NW_016108175.1:88727-97013 GCF_001604975.1 Cebus imitator | reverse complement strand
AAAAAAAAAAAAAAAAAAAAGTAAAATAAATAAAATAAAATAAAATGTAAATAAACAAATTTTAGCTGAATAGAGATCAAAGTAAAAATCATGTATGGGACAATCAGAACAGAATGTACGCGTGTGAATCGGAGAAATAAGTAAAAGCATTATACGTTCACCCTTCAGTTAAATGTTTTAATCAGAAAAGAAAACCAATACTTTTTAAAAAATCACTTATTCAGAAATATGGATATAAATATGCCAAGAGGTAACTAACTAGCTGAATGGTGTAATCATTGGGAAAAGGAACAGAGGAAGAGGAAAGAGAGAACTCTGTTTGCACAATTGAACTTTTAGAACTGTTTGAAATTTATTTTTTAATTCCAATTCTGTGCAACAAATTGCATTTGACTTTTAACAATTATGAATCACTTTGATAAAAAATAAAAGTTAAATTATTTAATAAAAAATTAATTATAAAGTAATGGAATTTAGTTATTCACTGGTGAATTTCTTTGTCATTCATATTCTGGAATATCTATCCCAATTGTTTTAATGTCTGTTTCATATAACTCCAATATCCGGATTTTCTGTATTTTATTGTCTGTTGTTTCTCTTTATTTTTACTTAATTTGCTTCTTATTCTGGACATGCCTGTGGATTTTTGGTTAAATACCACGTTATGCTGGGCGCGGTGGCTCAAGCCTGTAACCCCAGCACTTTGGGAGGCCAAGGCGGGTGGATCACGAGGTCAAGAGATCGAGACCATCCTGGTAAACATGGTGAAACCCCGTCTCTACTAAAAATACAAAGCATTAGCTGGGCATGGTGGCGCGTGCCTGTAATCCCAGCTACTCAGGAGGTTGAGGCAGGAGGATTGCCTGAATCCAGGAGGCGGAGGTTGCGGTGAGCCGAGATCACACCACTGCACTTCAGCCTGGGTAACAAGAGCGAAACTCCGTCTCAAAAAAAAAAAAAATACCGTGTTATATTTAAAAAAATTACAGTGTTTATACATTTGTTCTCTCTTCTCAGAAAGGTTTAACTTTTCATCCAGCAGGCATTTGGGGTACATAAAGATCATTTTTGGCAAATAAATTATTGAGATCATTTAAGACTGAACTTGATTCTCCAAAGGATTTTGGTTTGCCCTTAATGCATATAGTATTTCAAGATCTTTAATCGAAACCCTGGGGTGTATTTCAGTGCCCCTCCTCCTAGGGAGCTTATAGAATCCAATTTCCCAAGAATTCTCCTTCACTTCTTAGCTTCCTATGTGCTGCTTGGTTTCTTCCTTTCTTTTTTTTCCTTCCTTCCTCTCCCTGCCTCCCTCCCTCACTCCCTGCCTCCCTCCTTTCTTTCTGTTTTTCCTTCTTTTTCTCTTTTTCTCTCTCTCTTTCTTTCTTTCTTTCCTTCCTTCCTTCCTTCTTTCATGTTCTGTTTCGAGACCCTGTCTCGAAACAAACAAATAAATAAATGAAATTTTAAAATGACAAAATAGATCTTTCTTTATCTTTAGGCTCCTATGAAGCTGCTGAGTGAGGCACAGTGTCTTTAAACATGTAGAAGCTGGCCAGACATGGTGGCTCACACCTTAATCCCAGAACTTTGGGAAGCTGAGGCGGGCAGATCACCTGAGGTCAGGAGATTTAGAGAACAACATGACTAATGTGGTGAAACCCGGTTTCTACTAAAAATACAAAAAATTAGTCTGGTGTGGTGGCCTGTAATCCCAGCTACTCAAGAGGCTGAGACAGGAGAATCCCTTGAACCCAGGAGGCCGAGGTTGTCGTGAGCCGAGATCGTGCCACTGCACTCCATCTTGGGCAAGAAGAGTGAAACTTCATCTGAAAAAAAGATATGCAGAAGTTCTCTTTGGTAGGTCCTTAAATATGTCTGAGGCCTCAACAAAGGATAGTACAGCCCTATTCTTGCAGTTATCCTTCCCAGAGATCAGATTTTACTGCCCTAGTTTTAAAAGCCTTTGCCTGGAGACAGCACAGTGAGAAACAGTGGTCTTTTCTCACCGAGCAAATCCTGGTTCCTTGCTATTCCGTCTTAATTCCACTGAAAAACCGGAATAGCTGCTTTAATTAATGTCTCTCTGCTTATCTTTGCTTATAGGCCTCTTAAAAAATCCAGCTGGTCTTTTCTATTTCCCACTCGGAAATCGCCCTAGTCAGATCCATGAGGTGATTAGGTATCCTTACCAACGGTCATATTGATTTTCTGTTGTTTTTGAAATGGAATCTCACTCTGTTACCCATGCTGGAGTGCAGTGGTGTGACCCCAGCTCACTGCAACCTCTGTCTGCTGGGTTTAGGCGATTCTCCTGCCCCAGCCTCCTGAGTAGCTGAGATTATAGGTGCCTGTCACCAAGCCCAGGTGCGTTTTTGTAATGTTAGTAAAGACATGGTTTTGCCATATTGCCCAGGCTAGTCACAAACTCCTGAGCTCGAGAGGTCTGTCTGTGTCGGCCTCCCAAAGTGCTGGAATTTAGGCGTGAGCCACCGAGCCCAGCCCACCATTGGTCATATTGTTACAGGCAGCAATTTTGTATATCGTTCTGCTGGGACACGACTAAGGTGTTCTCAGGTGTCAATCTTTCTGCCACCAAGAGGGGAAAACCAACTGGGGACCCGGGAAAGGAGAGTGCTGTAAGGAAGGACTAGGCTGCTTCAGCTAGGTTTTTTTTTCTTTTCCTTTATTGGCAGACCTTTGGGAGCAGCAGAGAGGGACTGGCAAGCTCTAATCTGTCTAGGGGACAGCCTGAGACCCACCTTGCTGCTTTGATTGTTCCTCATTTTTTTTTTGCCAAGACAATCTTTGGTTGCACTGTGTGCTTTTCAGCTCCCAGGAGGCAGACAGGCGGGGACTAGGAAAGGTGACTGCTCACTCCAAGCAAATGTGTTCCCCTCGAGACCCGGGGCAGGGGAGACAGGGGTCTGCCTGTGTGTAGACCCAGCGGAGGTCAGCACATGGGCAGGCTGTGGACAGTCTGCGAATTTGTAGCTCACACCTGTGCCCAACCACCCTCTCCCTCACATCGGATCCATCTTATGACCTTGGAAGAATTGGGGGTCACGCCACATGGTCTCAGGCCCTGGAGGAGAGAGATCTGTGGTGGATGGCTGATGCCCGGAGGCTGCCGTGCCTCCCTGGATGTTGCCAGGGTCGGTCACGCCGAATCCTCCCCTCCCTCCACTGTTTCACCATTGGCTGCTCATCTTGGTGCCCTGCGTTCCCTCTGGACTTAGATGTGATCATGGCCCTGGGGTGTGGGCAACTGGGATGAAGTAGTGAAGGCAGCAGGCTCTCAGGTGAGTTGTCCTGTGCCAAGGAGCGGCAGATTGCCGAGTTAACATGGGCAGCGTCCTTGGGAAGAGAAGGATGGAGCAGGGTCTGCCAAGCTCCTGCCGGCCCCCTCGAGTGTCTGCCTGTGTGTGCGGAGCATGTGCGTGTGTTCCTGCAGGCGCGAGAGTGTGAGCGCTTGTGCACCCAGGCGCTCCTCGGGTCTCGCAGCTGGAAACTGCGGAGTCGCAGGAGAGGAGAAGGGTGGAGGTGGGGCCTCCCCGACCCTCGGAGGAGCCAGGGCGCAGGCGGCCGAGGTCAGCCCAGGAGCCCTGCTCCTGAACTGGTGGGTAGGCAGAGCGGTGGTGGGGCTGCGGCCGCCGGGGGGCCCCTCGGAGAGGAGCTGAGAAGGAGGCGGGAGCTGAAGGGCGGCACGAAAGTCCCTTCGGCCTCGGCCCCTGGGCTCCTGGGCGGGGCGAGGCAGCCGAGCAGGTGGCCGATCTGAGGCGGCGGCGAGTGGGCGGGGCCGAGGAGGGCGTGGTCAGGGTGAGGCCACGCCTCCCCAGGGGAGAGGAGAGGACGAGGTCCGGGAGGCACGCACCCAGATCGCGCTTGGAGTCGACGAGTGGCTGGCGCCGGCCTGCTCTCTCCTGCGGGCCTCGAAGATAGCATCCCGCGCGGTGTAGAGGCGACTTGACTGGGACCCGGACGCGGCTCGAGGTTAGTGTCATCGCCGGCTCACCTGCGCTCTCTCTGTGCTCCTCTTCAACCAGACCTTGCCCTTCTCCAGGGTGCGCAAAGCACCTGGCTGTCGTGGGTCCCCGCGTTTGGAGTGGGCGGGTGGTCAGCAGGCAATGCCTCCCGTACGTGTACGCTTCAGCACTGGACACCCACCTGGGCGGCCCCCACCACCCCGGCCAACTTGACCTCCGTGGAGCAGCTGGCTTGTGGCCCCCTGCCTGGGGGCGGGTGGTGTTTGAGGAGGGCCGCGTCTCACTCGGGTGTCCTGGCACAGTGCTGGCTGGAGGCTGGCGTCAATCCTCTATCCCCCAGGCGCCAGTTGTTTTTCAAAATGCGGTCTTTGAATGATGAGACCCCCACAAACAGGCTTTGTGTGATCAACATGGCTGTTTATTCACCTGGGTGCAGGTGGGCTAATGCAGAAAAGGGCGGTGCGATGGGAGTTGGATTCCTTCCCTGGTGCAAATCTTTTGGGCCGGAGACAGGGGTGTTAAAGGGTGAGATCAGTTACCTTGGTGGGGCTAGGGGCAACAAATATATATTAGCATAAGTTTAGTTACAATGGCTGGTGGGGTTAACATGTCAGAGTAGTTAAGATGGCAGGGTGGGGTGAGGAGTATTCACATTATCATAGTAATAGTTAAGATGGCAGAATGGAGTGAGGAGAAGCTTTTGTTCTGCTGGTAGATCCGGGATTATGGCGAAAGCAGGCAGGACTTCAGACTTTCCGGGTCTGGGCTTTCATATCGAGGACTGACAGTGGCCAGCAGGCTCTGGGCCCCTGGCCACATGATCCCGGGTGGTGGGGAGAGATGGCATGGAGCTAGTTTTCTGCAAAAAAGAGACTTTCTTGGGCTCAGGTAACAGCAGACCAGCGCTGGCTGTGTGGTCAGGAAGCCTGTTTAGTCGTGATAATAAGAACTTTCTAAGGTGACCCACCGTAATTTATGAGAAAGAGCTGTGATGACCTTCCCAGAAAGAAGGGGTAGATTTCGGCTCTGCGTGTGTTCAGAGAAATGCAACATTTGTGCACATATGAGAACTCATGAGCTTCTAGGATTCTCAGATTCTGCTTCTTCAACAGCTGCCTTTTGCTCAAAAAGGGAAATTATTTTTCCATTTGGGCATCAGAGCTTTGGAAAAATAATTTAAAGCCATTTGATGTGAAATTGTTTTACGGCTAGAACTGGACATGTTTTTCATAGAAGTTCGATTCCAGCTTGTACTCTCAGCATTTTGGAGGCCAAGGTGGATGGATCACCTGACGTTAGGAGTTTGAGAACAGCCTGGGCAATATAGTGAAAACCATTCTCTACTAAAAATACAACAATTAGCCGGTTGTGGTGGCAGATGCCTCTAATTGTAGCTACTGGGGAGACTGAGGCTGAAGCATCCCTTGAACCCGGGAAGCAAAAGTTGCAGTGAGCCAAGATTGCACCACTGCACTCCATCTTGGGTGACAAGAGTGAAACTCTGTCTCAAAAGAGAGAGTAACAGACAGAGAGAGAGAGAGAGAGAGAGAGAGAGAGAAGTAAAAAATCATAATAAAAATTAGAGCAGAAATAGATTTCATAGATATTTAAAAGCCAAAAATCAGAGAAACAATTTAGACATAAAAGGTATTTTAAGAAGAGCAAATTTCCTTTTTTTTTTTTTTTTTGAGACGGAGTTTCACTCATGTTGCCCAAGCTGGAGTGCAATGGCGCGATCTCGGCTCACCGCAACCTCCGCCTCCTGGGTTCAGGCAATTCTCCTGCCTCAGCCTCCTGAGTAGCTGGGATTACAGGCACACGCCACCATGCCCAGCTAATTTTTTGTATTTTTAGTAGAGATGGTGTTTCACCATGTTGACCAGGATGGTCTCGATCTCTCGACTTCGTGATCCACCCGCCTCGGCCTCCCAAAGTGCTGGGATTACAGGCTTGAGCCACTGCGCCCGGCCAAATTTCCTTTTTTTAAAAAGTTGATTGATTAAGTGTCTCGTTTTAGTTTTGAACTTACGCTTACAATAAGCAGGTCCAAATAATTTGTTGTGAACTCATGGACATTGGATTTTCAGGAGGATTTGTATTTAGGTATCAGATGTTTGGCTTTGGGATCCTGAAACAGCATTTGTGGAAAAGAAAAAGTCAGAATAAGAGAGCTTGCTATGAAAAGCCCATAGGGCCAGGCGCGGTGGCCCACTCCAGTAATACCAGCACTTTGCATAGGCCGAGGTGGGTGGATCACCTGAAGTCAAACTTGAGACCAGCATGGCCATCATGGTGAAACCCCATCTCTATTAAAAATACAAAAATTAGCTGTGAGTGGTGGCACACGCCTGTAATCCCAGCTACTGGGGAGGCTAAGGCAAGAGAATCTCTTGAACTCGGGAGGCAGGGGGTTGCAATGAGTAGAGATCCTGCTACTGAATTCCAGCTGAGTTACAGGAGTGAAACTTAGTCTCAAAAAAAAAATTTAAAAAAATAAAGGGAAGGAAAGAAAAGAAAAAGAAAAAAACTTACGGGTAGGGAAGAGTACACAGTTGGTGAAAAGACTGGTTAGTGCTGCAGTTACTGGTCCAGGCAGGTGGGGTAGCTCTGACTTATAAATGCGTGCCTGCAGGTAGATGGGAGGGACGGATGACCTGGAAGCCTAGGCTAGTGGAGGAAGCAGGTCACTGCTGCAAATTCAAGATCTGGGGATGAAAGTAAGCCATGAGTCCTCTGGGCACTTACATAGCCTGTTGTCAGAAAACTCTAGAAGCACAAGTTGTCTCAGCACGATCTCTGAAAGTGAAGCATTGTCGTAGGAGGAGTGTAGCTACATCTTTGTCAGTGTGCATGTGTGTGGGTGTTCAGGAATCACTTCATAGCAGCAGGGTGGGGAGGGGAGACGTTCCTCAGGACTTCTTTCCTTTAGTTCTCAGCTCCCTCTGCCGGAGGAGACCTGGAATGACAGGACATTTCACAGCGCAACAGCGTGAGTGCAGAATAGTTTCTATTCCACAAAAGACCCACAGTCTCCCTCCAGCCAAGGCTGCTGTGATGTCTTTGGTCTCACACCAAATATTAGACGTTTGCTGAACACCAGCCAACTCTTCAACACCACTGGGTGTTCAACAACTCCATTCTCACACAATTCAGAGTCACCATAGACGCGACCACTACAGGACTCAGTTCCTCAATACCGTCCCCACTGCACAGGCCAGTGACAAGCACCAGAGGCCCCTCTATACCTCTCAGCCACTGTCTACACATTATTGGCTTTTACCAATTTTTCCCTGAAGTTCAATAATTTGATTATACTAGTTACAGAACTTGGCCAAACGCTCCACCAATGTTTACCAGGTAAACATAAAGATCACAATTCAGGAAATGCCAACTGGAAAACATGTATAGGGCACAGAAAAGTGGGAGAGAAAGGCAGGTGGACAGTGAGTCCTGATGATTAGCTACAGTTAAGAAAACTCCCTAATGCTTTGTGATCTGTAGTCAGAGCTTGCTGCGAAGAAATACTCTTACCATTATAACCTATTTTAGACATGCCATCTTTTCGATATCACAGATTCACAGACTCTCCATTCCTATTCTCCATAAATAAATTTGCTTTCAGGGTTCAGAAGAAACTACTCATTAAGCAAACTTGGCTTAAGTTTCTCTCTTTCCCCCAGACCCCTGAACTCTGCCCCACATCCAGTGTGAGCAAACATACAACCCACCTTCTCATCCCTCCCAAGAGCTGACTACAGGATGGGACATTCTCAAATCTTGTGTTGATTTTGCCACCTTCCATTCTTCCCTTTTTCTCTCCACTTCTTTCTCAGCTAATTTCCTCCTCCATAGGAATGAGAGCCCTTTTCTGTCTACCTTTTGAGACAATTGCAGATATTATGTTTAGTGCTTGCAACACTACTTTACTTACTTACTTACTTATTTATTTATTTATTTATTTATTTTTTTGAGGCAGAGTCTCAATCTGTCACCCAGGATGGAGTGCAGTTGTGTTATCTCAGCTCACTGCAACCTCATCCTCCCAGCTTCAAGCAGTTCTTCTGTCCCTGCTTCCTAAGTAGCTGGGACCTGCCATCACACCCAGCTCCTTTTTTGTATTCTTAGTAGAGACAGGGTTTCACCATGTTGACTAACCTGGTCTTGAACTCCTGACCTCAAGCGATCCACCCACTGTGGCCTCCAAAAGTGCTGTGATTACAGGGGTGAGCCACCAGGTCAGGCCCCATTACTTGAGAATAGTTACATTTTTTTTTCTTTTTTTTTTCTTTTTTTTTTTTTA
>NW_016108175.1:87531-88585 GCF_001604975.1 Cebus imitator | reverse complement strand
CGATGGGCATTTGGGTTGGTTCCAGGTCCTTGCTATTGTAAACAGTGCTGCAATGAACATTCGTGTACACGTGTCCTTATAGTAGAACGATTTGTAATCCTTTGGATATGTACCCAGTAATGGGATTGCAATTGCACTGAGATACCATCTCACGCCGGTAAGAATGGCAAACATTAAAAAATCTGGAGACAGCAGATGCTGGAGAGGATGTGGAGAAACAGGAACACTTTTGCACTGTTGGTGGGAGTGTAAATTAGTTCAACCATTGTTGAAGACAGTGTGGCGATTCCTCAAGGACATAGAAATAGAAATTCCATTTTTTTTCTTTTTAAAGACGAGGTTTCACCATGTTGGTCAGGCTGGTCTTGAACACCCGACCTCAGGTGATCCGCCTGCCTTGGCCTCCAAAGTGCTTGGATTACAGGCGTGAGCCACCACTCCTGGCCAAAAATAGTTACTTTTTACCTACATCTAAATTTATTTTATTTGACACTATGTAAAAACAGCACCCAAACGATGACAATTACATCCTGAGAGAGGACAGCACAACCCCCCTCCCATGACAGCTGTCACTGCATCTGCCTGTGGATCCCCACAGTTGAGATGGTGACATACTTTGACCCAGCTATAGACACTACAAAAACTTAGACAGAGGCCAACCAAAGAGATAAATTTTGACTCTCTCTTCCCTGGATGTCTCCACTTCTTCCCCTGAATTAAAAACAAAACAAAACAACAAATCAAACAAACAAACAAACAAGGTTTACCTGTGTTGGTTTCAGAGTTGGTTTTAGAGCAAGGCATACGTTGTCTACTGGGAATATCTTGCTGTAAGCTATCTCACTCCCCCTGAAGCAGCTGTGTTGTATCAGATCTGTTTAAACATGCCCAGATAAAACAATATGCTCAGACATTTTCCTAATTGACAGTTTTCAGCTAATGTATTTTGGTTTTCTTCTCTTATGTTGTCATTTATATTCTCTTAGTTCTTTAATTATTTCCTGTGTCAATCAGATTGAGCTGATAATACACTATAATAATTGTTTCTAATTCT
>NW_016108175.1:84706-86594 GCF_001604975.1 Cebus imitator | reverse complement strand
GTTTCACCATGTTGACCAGGATGGTCTCGATCTCTTGACCCCGTGATCCACCCGCCTCGGCCTCCCAAAGTGCTGGGATTACAGGCTTGAGCCACCGCGCCTGGCCTTGAGCAAATATTATTAGGTGTATCCAATTGTTAAACTGTTTTATCTTCCAGGGAGATTGGCACTTATTATACAATTTTAGTCCTCCTTGTTAGTTTTTCATTCTCTATTATTCTTTTAGTGATACTTGTAGGGACCACAATGTGTATTCTTGACCCACTGGTGTATATCCTTAATTGGCAAACATTTCTCATTTTAATACAAGTTATATCTAAGATTGCAAGGAAGTTAGAACATTTTACTCTGCTTACCTCATTTCTACCTTTTGTGCAATTGCTTTCTTGTATTTTATTTGTAGATATAAGAACCTACCAAATATAGTTAACATTTATTATTACATTAAAATACAATAGTTATTGAGATTTATCTACACGTTTGCTATTTCCAATGTTACTTACTCTTCCATCTCTTTTCCTCCATTTGAAACCATATTTTTTTTCTGTCTGAATAGCTCACTGTAACAATTCTTTTCTTTTGAAAAATTTTAAATACAATCTTTAATCTAACTTCTAAATTATCATTTTAAATGAACACACTAAAATTGTGCATATTTATCATGTACAGTGTGATATATGTATATATATATATATATACACACATACACATATAATGTGTAATGGTCAAATCAGGGTTACTAGCAAATCAGTCACCTTATGTATTTATCATCCTTTTGTACAACCAAAAGTTTTTTAAGGCTTCACTTTCTTCTTCCCTTCTTTTCAAATCAACTTTATTGAGGATAACTTGCATATAATAAAATACACCCATTTAAAATGTAGACTTTGATGAGTTTAAAAACTGTATAAATCTCTGTAACCATCACCATAATTAAGACGTAAACAGTTCCTTCAACCCAAAGTTCTCCCTTGTGCTCTGTTGGAGTAAACCACTCCACCCCAGGAATCCACAGATTTTCTTTCTGTCATTAAATACATTCGATTTTTCTGTTCTAGAACTTCATAAGAATGAAATAATTGATATGTGTTATGATTGATTTTTACTGCCTATGACTTGTGTATTTTTTCAAAAATGAATTTTTCGGGAGCAGAAGATTTAAAATTGCATGAAATCAAAATGATCCCATTTTTCCTTTGTGATTCATGCTTTCCTTTTCTGTTGTTATTTTTGCTTTGTTTTTGTGACAGCTCTCACTCTGTTGCCCTTACTGGGGTGCAGTGGCACAGTCCCACCTCACTGCAACCTCTGTCACTTGGGTTTAAGTGATTCTCGGCCTTAGCCTCCAGGCTGATTTGTACCTTTTGTATCCTCGTTAAGCAGTTTTTATCTGTGCGTCACCATGCGTGTAATCCCGGCACTTTGGAAGGCTCAGGAGGACGGATCAGTTGAGCACGGGAGTTTGAGAGCAGCATGGGCAAATTGCGAGACTCTGTCTCTATCGTAGAAAACACAAAAATTAGCTGAGTATGGCGGTCAAAGACTGTTTTCCCAGCCATTTCAGGGGCTGAGGTGGGAGGATGGCTTGAGCCCGGAAGGTGGAGGATGCAGTGAGCTGTGACTGTGCCACTGCATGTCAGCTTTGGTGACACAGCGAGATCCTGACTCAAGGGAAATTAAAAAGGAAGGACGAAAGTAACAAGGAAAGGAAGGCAGAAAGAAAAAAAGGAAGGAAGGAAAAGAAATTTTTGCTTACCAAAGTTCTCAAAAATTTTCTCCTGGGTTTTCTTTAAAAGTTTTATGTTGGGCCGGGCGCGGTGCCTCAAGCCTGTAATCCCAGCACTTTGGGAGGCCGAGGCGGGTGGATCACGAGGTCAAGAGATCGAGA
>NW_016108175.1:75583-82993 GCF_001604975.1 Cebus imitator | reverse complement strand
GGAGAAGAATGGTGCCTTCACTTTTCCAAGGTTTCCTTTTCCTTCTATGCCTGTGATACTCTGAAGGTCTCTAAGATGTTACTTCCTTTTGGCATGGTGGTTTAATGCTACTTGGAAATTAGCTAACGTTTAAGCTGAAAGCCAGCAGAGAAAGTCAAGGTCATTCACTCAAATGTCTTTCCCTTCTCTGGTTTTCTGAGCCTATTCTTGAAGTCATAACTTGGAATGCAGTTTTTTGGCTGGATAACACATGTTTTTGAGAAATTCTTTTCAGACAAACAAAACAGCCATTTGCATTCTGACCTATTGCATTAGGAAAATAGCTTTCTCCTACGTTTATACAGAATACCCTAACTGGAAATATAATCTCTGGCTCAATGAGACCATTTTTTCCTCTGATAGTATTGGTTTCTTTTTGTGTGTGTTATCTAGTGTTTTCGAAGCCAACCTTGATTTTTTTTTCCTTTGTTAATATGTTGGGTTTCTGTCTGATCTGAATTTTAGAAATTTGAAAGATTGTTAGCATATGTGTGAATATAATCTGTTTACTAAATATCCGGTAAAAGAGTGAAACCTTACTTGATTTCTTAAGGCAGTGACTGTGTTATTCTTTTTGTGAGCCTATATCACATAATTATTGCTTTGAAACAAAGTAAATGCAGAACATTTTTTTCATTAAAAAAGAAGCAGCTCTTTTATTTTTTTCTTTTTATAGATGGGGTTTCACCGTGTTGATCAGGCTGGTCTTGAACTCCTGACCTCAGGTGATCTGCCTGCCTTGGCCTCAAAAGTGCTTGGATTACAGGCGAGAGCCACCATGCCTGGCCTAGAAGCAGATCTTAAAATTTCTTGTTATACAATATTCATACTATATGCTTGTATAGTATAATGGTTTATAATTGGCCAGGTGTGGTCGCTCACACCTGTAATTCAATCACTTGGGAGGCCATGGTGGGCGGATCACCTGAGGTCGGGATTTCTTGACCAGCTTGACCAACATGGTGAAACCCCATCTTAAAAAAAAAAAGTTTATAATTATATATAAATATAAATATAGCATTATCATAGTACTTTTATTTATAGAAATGTCATGTATTTATACATACATCATATATGTATATAATGTATAAATTTAATATAGATTATATAAATATATTATATAAAGATAATATGTAAATGGCATATAATATACAAAGTATAAATTGTGTTTACATATTTTATATATGATTATATAAACAGGCATAAATTTATATATTTATAAAATAATGTATATGGTATACTTATTTGTTCATATGTAAATATATAAAATATTTGACATATATAATATATAATAATATAATGGCACATGTAATATAATATATGTTATATCATGTTCTATTATATTCATGTATAATATACAATATATATTAATATACATATTATATAATTATGATTTTTTTTTTTTTTTNTTTTTTAGACGGAGTTTCGCTTTGTTGCCCAGGCTGGAGTGCAATGGCGCGATCTCGGCTCACCGCAACATCTGCCTCCTGGGTTCAGGCAATTCTCCTGCTTCAGCCTCCTGAGTAGCTGGGATACAGGCACGCGCCACCATGCCCAGCTAATTTTTTGTAGTTTTAGTAGAGACGGGGTTTCACCATGTTGACCAGGATGGTCTCGATCCCTTGACCTCGTGATCCACCCGCCTCGGCCTCCCAAAGTGCTGGGATTACAGGCATGAGCCACCGCGCCCGGCCTAATTATGATTTTTTATAGTATATATGTATTATATAAAATTGTATGTTCTATATTATATAATACATATGTAATATATATTGTTATATCATGTGTTATATACATCAATATGAAGATTATATACTTATATATTCTATATTGATATTTTTAAGATATATTTAATTTGCTTTCATTTTTTTGCTATCTAATTTACCTTTTTAAAAGTTTTCTTTCAAAAAGTAGAAAGCCATTTATACTTCATTGATAAAAAGCCATTTATACATATTTATACACAAATAAAACCATACATATTTATAAACATAAACAAAATTATATAAGTATATACAATATAAATACAGAAGTATATAAATTTATATGCAATATTTATATGTAAATATTTGTCAAATATAAACATAAGTATATAAATGTATATATAATAATACTTATTCATAAGATACATAAATATAAAATATATATTTCTATATAAATACAATATATAAAGAAATAATTATACACATATTTATTCCCTTAATACTGATTCTCCAGAGTTAGTTAACAGACAGCATTGGAAGTATAGCATGTGTGACCATGTTATGTCTACATGGATTCCATATACAAATTTTCTGTTTCAAAAGTGGCACCATACATGTTATTTCATTATTAAACTTTTTCACTTTATAATATATATTTTGACATTTTCTAAGTCAGTAAATTAAATTTTTCTGATTGTTTACTGCTGCATAACAAAAATTCATTCCAGAACCAAGTTAGTTAACACAATAATTGATGACTGCCTCCCGTAGTTCTGTGGACTTAGAATTCAGATAGTGCATGGTGTGGGTGGCTGGTCCCTGCCCCATAGAATCTGTGGACTCCTCTGGGAAGACTCTCACAGCAGGGGCTGGAATAGCTGTGGACAGGTCTCTCAAAGCCTATCTTTCTATTCCTCTCTCTTTTCCTCTTCGAAATGACACCTCTGTGCTTCATTCTGGACAACAGAGTGAGACTCTGTCTCGAAACAAACAAATAAATAAATTAATTAAATTTTAAAATAACAAAATAGATCTTTCTTTGTCTTTAGGCTCCTATGAAGGTGCTGAGTGAGGCACAGTGTCTTTTAAATATGTAGAAGCTGGCCAGGCATGGTGGCTGACACCTTAATCCCAGAACTTTGGGAAGCTGAGGCGGGCAGATCACCTGAGGTCAGGAGATCTAGAGAACAACATGGCTAATGTGGTGAAACCCCGTTTCTACTAAAAATACAAAAAATTAGCTGGGCGTGGTGGCCTGTAATCCCAGCTACTCAGGAGGCTGAGACAGGAGAATCCCTTGAACCCAGGAGGCCGAGGTTGTCGTGGGCCGAGATCGTGCCGCTGCACTCCATCTTGGGCAACAAGAGTGAAGCTTCATCTCAAGAAAAGATATGCAGAAGTTCTCTTTGGTATGTCCTTAAATATGTCTGAGGCCTCAACAAAGGATGGTACAGCCCTATTCTTGCAGTTATCCTTCCCAGAGATCAGATTTTACTGCCCTAGTTTTAAAACGTTTTGCCTGGAGACAGCACAGTGAGAAACACTGGTCCTTTCTCACCGAGCAAATCCTGGTTCCTTGCTATTCCATCTTAATTCCACTGAAAAATCGGAATAGCTGCTTTAATTAATGTCTCTCTGCTTATCTTTGCTTATAGGCCTCTTAAAAAATCCAGCTGGCCTTTTCTATTTCCCACTCGGAAATCGCCCTAGTCAGATCCATGAGGTGATTAGGTATCCTTACCATCGGTCATATTGATTTGCTGTTGTTTTTTGAAATGGAATCTCACTCTGTCACCCATGCTGGAGTGCAGTGGTGTGACCCCAGCTCACTGCAACCTCTGTCTGCTGGGTTTAGGCGATTCTCCTGCCCCAGCCTCCTGAGTAGCTGAGATTATAGGTGCCTGTCACCAAGCCCAGGTGCGTTTTTGTAATGTTAGTAAAGACATGGTTTTGCCATATTGCCCAGGCTAGTCACAAACTCCTGAGCTCGAGGGGTCTGTCTGTGTCGGCCTCCCAAAGTGCTGGAATTTAGGCGTGAGCCACCGAGCCCAGCCCACCATTGGTCATATTGTTACAGGCAGCAATTTTGTATATCGTTCTGCTGGGACACGACTAAGGTGTTCTCAGGTGTCAATCTTTCTGCCACCAAGAGGGGAAAACCAACTGGGGACCCGGGAAAGGAGAGTGCTGTAAGGAAGGACTAGGCTGCTTCAGCTAGGTTTTTTTTTCTTTTCCTTTATTGGCAGACCTTTGGGAGCAGCAGAGAGGGACTGGCAAGCTCTAATCTGTCTAGGGGACAGCCTGAGACCCACCTTGCTGCTTTGATTGTTCCTCATTTTTTTTTTGCCAAGACAATCTTTGGTTGCACTGTGTGCTTTTCAGCTCCCAGGAGGCAGACAGGCGGGGACTAGGAAAGGTGACTGCTCACTCCAAGCAAATGTGTTCCCCTCGAGACCCGGGGCAGGGGAGACAGGGGTCTGCCTGTGTGTAGACCCAGCGGAGGTCAGCACATGGGCAGGCTGTGGACAGTCTGCGAATTTGTAGCTCACACCTGTGCCCAACCACCCTCTCCCTCACATCGGATCCATCTTATGACCTTGGAAGAATTGGGGGTCACGCCACATGGTCTCAGGCCCTGGAGGAGAGAGATCTGTGGTGGATGGCTGATGCCCGGAGGCTGCCGTGCCTCCCTGGATGTTGCCAGGGTCGGTCACGCCGAATCCTCCCCTCCCTCCACTGTTTCACCCTTGGCTGTTCATCTTGGTGCCCTGCGTTCCCTCTGGACTTAGGTGTGATCATGGCCCTGGGGTGTGGGCACCTGGGATGAAGTAGTGAAGGCAGCAGGCTCTCGGGTGAGTTGTCCTGTGCCAAGGAGCGGCAGATTGCCGAGTTAACATGGGCAGCGTCCTTGGGAAGAGAAGGATGGAGCAGGGTCTGCCAAGCTCTTGCTGGCCCCCTCGCGTGTCTGCCTGTGTGTGCGGAGCATGTGCGTGTGTTCCTGCAGGCGCGAGAGTGTGAGCGCGTGTGCACCCAGGCGCTCCTCGGGTCTCGCAGCTGGAAACTGAGGAGTCGCAGGAGAGGAGAAGGGTGGAGGTGGGGCCTCCCCGACCCTCGGAGGAGCCAGGGCGCAGGCGGCCGAGGTCAGCCCAGGAGCCCTGCTCCTGAACTGGGGGTGGACAGAGCGGGGGTGGGGCTGCGGCCGCCGGGGGGCCCCTTGGAGAGGAGCTGAGAAGGAGGCGGGAGCTGAAGGGCGGCACGAAAGTCCCTTCGGCCTCGGCCCCTGGGCTCCTGGGCGGGGCGAGGCAGCCGCGCAGGTGGCCGATCTGAGGACGCGGTGAGGGGGCGGGGCCGAGGAAGGCGTGGTCAGGGTGAGGCCACGCCTCCCCAGGGGAGAGGAGAGGACGAGGTCCGGGAGGCACGCACCCAGATCGCGCTTAGAGTCGACGAGGGGCTGGCGCCGGCCTGCTCTCTCCTGCGGGCCTCGAAGATAGCATCCCGCGCGGTGTAGAGGCGACTTGACTGGGACCCGGACGCGGCTCGAGATTAGTGTCATCGCCGGCTCACCTGCGCTCTCTCTGTGCTCCTCTTCAATCAGACCTTGCCCATCTCCAGGGTGCGCAAAGCACCTGGCTGTTGCGGGTCAACGCGTTTGCAGTGGTCGGGTGATCAACAGGCAATGCCTCCCGTACGTGTTCGCTTCAGCACCGGACACCCACCTGGGCGGCCCCCACCGCCCCGGCCAACTTGACCTCCGTGGAGCAGCTGGCTTGTGGCCCCCTGCCTGGGGGTGGGTGGTGTTTGAGGAGGGCCGCGTCTCACTCGGGTGTCCTGGCACAGTGCTGGCTGGAGACTGGGAGTCAATCCTCTATCCCCCAGGTGCCAGTGGCTTTTCAAAATGCGGTCTTTGAATGATGAGACCCCTACAAACAGGCTTTGTGTGATCAGCATGGCTGTTTATTCACCTGCCTGCAGGTGGGCTAATGCAGAAAAGGGCGGTGGGATAGGAGTTGGATTCCTTCCCTGGGGCAAATCTTTTGGGCCGGAGACAGGGGTGTTAAAGGGTGAGATCAGTTACCTTGGTGGGGCTAGGGGCGACAAATGTACATTAGCATAAGTTTAGTTACAATGGCTGGTGGGGTTAACATGTTAGAGTAGTTAAGATGGCAGGGTGGGGTGAGGAGAAGCTTTTGTTCAGCTGGGAGACGGGGATCTTTGGGAAGGCCGGAAGGACATATTTTCTGGGTCTGCTCTTGCACATGGAGGACTGACAGTGACCACCAGGCTCTGGACCCCTGGCCACAGGATCCCGGGTGGTGGGGAGAGAAGGCATGGAGCTAGTTTTCTGCAAAAAAGAGACTTTCTTGGGCTGAGGGAACAGCAGACTAGCGCTGGCTGTGTGGTCAGGAAGCCTGTTTAGTGGTGATAATAAGAACATTCTAAGGTGACCCACGGTAATTTCTGAGAAAGAGTTGAGTTGACCGTCCCAGAAAGAAGGGGTAGATTTCGGCTCTGCGTGTGTTCAGAGAAATGCAAACTTTGTGCACGCATGAGAGCTCATGAGCTTCTAGGATTTTCAGATTCTGCTTCTTCAACAGCTGCCTTTTACTCAAAAAGGGAAATTATTTTTCCATTTGGGCATCAGAGCTTTGGAAAAATAATTTAAAGCCATTTGATGTGAGATTGTTTTAAGGCTAGAACTGGACATGTTTTTCATAGAAGTTCGATTCCAGCTTGTACTCTCAGCACTTTGCAGGCCAAGGTGGATGGATCACCTGACATTAGGAGTTTGAGAACAGCCTGGTCAACATGGTGAAAGCCATTCTCTACTAAAAATACAAAAATTAGCCGGTTGTGGTGGCAGATGCCTCTAATTGTAGCTACTGGGGAGACTGAGGCTGAAGCATCCCTTGAACCCGGGAAGCGAAGTTTGCAGTGAGCCAAGATTGCACCACGGCACTCCATCTTGGGTGACAAGAGTGAAACTCTGTCTCAAAAGAGAGAGTAATAGACAGAGAGGGAGAGAGAGACAGAGAGAAAAAATCATAATAAAAATTAGAGCAGAAATAGATTTCAAAGATATTTAAAAGACAAAAGTCAGAAACAATTTACATATAAAAGGTATCTAAATTAAATGTTTTAAGAAGAAGAGCAAATTTCCTTTTCTTTTAAAGTTGATTGATTTAGTGTCCCGTTTTCATTTTGAATTTATGTTTCGAATTAGTAGGTCCAAATAATTTATTCTAAACCCGTGGATATTGGATTTTCAGGAGGGTTTGTATTTAGGCATCAGACATTTGGCTTTGGGTTCCTCAAACAGCATTTGTGGGGAAAAAAAAGTCAGAATAAGAGAACTTGCTATAAAAAGCCTACAGGGCCAGGCGCGGTGGCTCATTCCAGCAATACCAGCACTTTGCATAGGCCAAGCTGGGTGGATCACCTGTAGTCCAACTTGAGACCAACCTGGCCATCATGGTGAAACCCTATCTCTTCTAAAAATACAAAAATTAGCGGTGAGTGGTGGTACATGCCAGTAATTCCAGCTACTCGAGAGGCTGAGGCAAGAGAATCTCTTGAACTCAGGAGGTAGGGTGTTGCAGTGAGTAGAGATCCTGCCACTGAATTCCAGCTGAGTGACAGGAGTGATACTCAGTCTCAAAAAAAAAAAAAA
>NW_016108175.1:64138-75535 GCF_001604975.1 Cebus imitator | reverse complement strand
AAAAGAAGAAAAAAGGCCGGGCGCGGTGGCTCAAGCCTGTAATCTCAGCACTGTGGGAGGCCGAGGCGGGTAATCACGAGGTCAAGAGATCGAGACCATCCTGGACAACATGGTGAAACCCCGTTTCTACAAAAAATACAAAAAATTAGCTGGGCATGGTGGCGTGTGCCTGTAATCCCAGCGACTCAGGAGGTTGAGGCCGGAGAATTGCCTGAACCCGGGAGGCGGAGGTTGCGTGAGCGAAGATCGCGCCAGTGACAAGAACCAGAGGCCCATCCATTCCTCTCAGCCACTGTCTACACATCATGGGCTTTTATCAATTTCTCCCTGAATTTCAATAATTTGATAAAACTAATCACAGAACTTGGCCAAATGCTCCACCTATGTTTACCAGGTAGACATAAAGATCACAATTCAGGAAATGCCAACTGGAAAAAATGTGTAGGTCACAGAAAAGTGGGAGAGAAAGACAGGGTGGGCAGTGAGGTCTTATGATTAGCCATAATTAAGAAAACTTCCTGCTTCTTTTTGTTCTGCAGGAAGAGCTTGCTGCAAATAAATACCCTTACCATTATGACCTATTTTAGACATGCCCTCTTTTAGATATCACAGATTCACAGTCTGTCCATTTCTATTGTTCTTCATAAATTTGTCTTCAGGGTTCAGAAGAAAATACTTGTTAAGCAAACTTGGCTTAAGATTCTCTTTCCCCCAGACTCCTGAGCTCTGCTCCACATCCAGTGTGAACAAACGGACAACCCCCCTTCTTATCCCTCCGAAGAGCTGACTTCAGGATGCGACATTCTTGAATCTTGTGTTGATTTTGCCACTTTCCAACAAAAGTCTTTTAAGGCTTCACTTTCTTCTTTCCTTCTTTTCAAATCAACTTTATTGAGGATAACTTGCATATAATAAAATGTACCCATTTAAAATGTAGTCTTTGATGAGTTTAAAAACTGTGTAAATCTCTGTAACCATCACCATAATTAAGATGTAAACAGTTCCTTCAACCTAAATTTGTCTCTCATACTCTGTTGGAGTAAACCACTCCACCCCAGGAATCCACAGATTTACTTTCTGTCATTATATAGATTTGATTTTTCTGTTCTAGAACTTCATAAGAATGAAATAATTCATATGTATTTAGTCCTCGTTGATTAATTTTTCCATGCCTATGATTTGTCTATTTTTTCAAAAATGAATTTTTCAGGAGCAGAAGATTTAAAATTACATGAAATCAAAATGATCCGATTTTTCCTTTGTGATTCGTGCTTTCCTTTGTTGTTGTTATTTTTGCTTTGTTTTTGTGACAGATCTCACTGTGCTGCCCAGGCTGGGGTGCAGTGGCACAGTCCCACCTCACTGCAACCTCTGCCTCTTGGGTTTAAGTGATTCTCGGGCCTCAGCCTCCAGGCCAATTTGTACCTTTTGTATCCTCGTTAAGCAATTTTTGTCTGTGCATGGTGGCTCATGCTTGTAATCCCGGCACTTTGGAAGGCTGAGGGGGGACAGATCACTTGAGTACAAGAGTTTGAGACCAGCATGTGCAAATGATGAGACTCTTTCTCTAACATAGAAAACACAAAAATTAGCTGAGCATGGTGGTGCAATACTGTTGTTCCAGCCATTTCAGTGGCTGAAGTGGGAGGATGACTTGAGCCTGGGAGGTGAAGGATGCAGTGAGCTGTGACTGTGCCACTGCACGCCAGCTTTGGTGACACAGCGAGATCCTGACTCAAGGGAAATTAAAAATAAAGGAAGAAAGAAGGAAGGAAAAGAAGAAAGAAAGAAGGAAAAAAAGGAAGGAAGAAAGAAATTTTTGCTTACCCAAGTCCTCAAAAATTTTCTCCTGGGTTTTCTTTAAAAGTTTTATGTCTTTAGCTTTTACACTTACATCTACCATCCATTCTGAGTTAATCTTTGTGTGTAGAATAAATGAAGCATCAACATTCCCTTACTTCCACATGAATATGCAGTTATTCCACCACAATTGGATGAAAAGATTATCCTCGTTGAATTAATTAATTTCAGTTAATTTGGCACCTTTGTGAAAAACTGAGTGGTCACACACAAGGGGGTCTATTCCTATTCAGTTCTATTTCTTTGCTCTATATATCCATCCTGTGCCAAAACCAGACTCTTGATTAGCTTTATACTTAAGTCTTGAAATCAGTTGGAAATAAAGTCTTTCCAACTTTCTCCTCTGAAAAAAAATTGTTTTGGCTGTTCCATGTCCTTTGCATACACACACACACACACACACACACACACACACACACACACACACACACAGTTTTTTTAGCCAGCTTGTCAAATTTTGCAAAAAGCTTGTTATGATATTGATTGGGATGATGGAACCTGTAGATCAATTTGGGGACAATTCACAACTTAAAAATTTTAAACCTCTAAACCATTACAATGATATATTAATTTCCATTTATTTTTGGTCTTCTTTAATCTCTCTCATAAGTGTTTGGAGGTTCTTAGCATAAAGAACTGAGACTTATCATGTTAAACTTATCTCTAATTTATGTTTTTGATATTATTGTGAGTGGGCAAATTTTTTTTTTTTTTGAAATGGAGTTTCACTCATGTTACCCAGACTGGAGTGCAGTGGTGCGATCTCAGCTCACCGCAACCTCCGCCTTCTGGGTTCAGGCAATTCTCCTGCCTCAGCCTCCTGAGTAGCTGGGATTACAGGCACGCACCACCATGCCCAGCTAATGTTTTGTATTTTTGGTAGAGACGGGGTTTCACCATGTTGACCAGGATGGTCTCGATCTCTTGACCTCGTGATCCACCCACCTTGGCCTCCCAAAGTGCTGGGATTACAGGCTTGAACCACCGTGCCAGGCCTGCAATTTTTTTTTTTTAAAGGTAGTGTCCCGCTGTGTTGCTCAGGCTGGAGTGCAGTGGCATGATCTCGGTTTAGTTTGTTTAAGCATTTCTTCTGCGTTAGTGTTCCCAGCAGTTGGTATCACAGAAGCGCACCACCACACCTGGATATTTTTTGTATTTTTAGTAGAGATGGGGTTTGACCATGTTGACCAGGCTGGGCTCAAACTCCTGACATCATGATCCGCTCACCTCAGCCTCCCCAAGTGCTGGGATCACAGGCATGAAACACCACAGTCAGCCTCAATGAGACTGTTTTTAAAATTTTATTTTTCAGTTGTTTATTGTTGGCATTGACCTTGTATTCTGTGACCTTGCTAAGATCACTTGTTCATTCACATACCTGCCACCATGCCCAGCTAACTTTGGTTTTAGCAGAGACTGTCTTTCATCATGTTGGTCAGGCTGGTGTTGAACTCCTAACCTCAGGTGATTAACCCACTTGGCTTCCCAAAATGCTGCAATTACAAGCAAGAGTCACTTTGCCCAGCCCTCACCTTTAAATTTAGGGAGAATTTTTCTTATTAGGAAATTCTTAGTATTTAAAAATTTTTTTTTAAACTTTTATTTCAGAGGTACATGTTCAAGATTATTATATAGGTCAGTTGAGTCTTTCAGGGGTTTAATGTTCAGATTGTTTGATTACCAGGGTAATGAACATAGTATCTGACAGGTAGTCCTATTATCCTCACCCTCCTCCCACACTCCACCCTCAAGTACGCCGTGGTGTTTGTTCCTCTATTTTTTCTGCCTATGTGTACTCAATGTTTGGGTGTCACTTTTAACTGAGAACATGCGGTATTTGATTTTCTGTTCTGTATTAGATTGCTTAGGATAATGGCCTCTAGCTTTATCCATATTGCTGCAAAAGATGTGATTTCATTCCTTTGTATGCCTGCATGGAATTTCATGGTGTATATGTACCACATTTTTAAATCCAGTCTACCGTTGTTGGTACTTATATTGATTCCATGTGTTTACTATTGTGAATAGTACTGTGATGGACATATGTATGCACAGGACTTTCTGGCAGAAAGGTTCGTATTCCTTGGGAATATACTCACTGGATTGCTGAGTAAAATGCTAGTCCTGCTCTAAGTTCTCTTAGTGATTGCCAAACTGCTTTTCACAGTCATAGGATTCCTTTTTCAATAAATGTTGCTGGGATAACTGTCTATCCGATGTGGAAGATTGAAACTAGACCCCTTCCTTTTACCATTTGCAAAAATCAACTTAAGATGGATTGAAGGCTTAAGCCTAAAATCTAAGTTTTGATGGGGCTATAAAAACCCTTGAATCAAACCTGTAAGTTACCACTGTGGACATAGATCCTGCAAAGATTTCATGACAAAGATGCCCAAAGCAATGATAACAATTACAAATATTGGCAAGTGGGATCTAATTAAACTAAAGAGCACCTGCAAAGTGAAAGAAATTAAAAAGTAAAGAGACAACGTATAGAATTGGAGAAAATATTTGCAAACGATGTACCTATCAAAAGGCCTAATATTCAGGATCTATAAGGAACTTAGATGAAGTCTTAAAACAGCTGTTATTCTAGAGCTAGTCTTTTCCTGCTGCCAGGAAGGTGCCATCCATCTATGGGCTGTCTTGTACTCCCCAGGTGTCCAATGAGTTTTCTCACCCAGGATCATCAGAACTTTCCTATGTTCCAGTCCTTTCTTACATCTAGAAATTGTTGTACTTACACCTCTCCACTAACTGCTCTCCTCCTAGCGGCATGGGATTTTAGTCTTTAAATGCACATCTGAGTTATCAACTAGAAACTTAAAGAAATCTTTATGAAAAATTGCTACCTTTTTATCTGTGTAGCCTTCTCCTCTCCAGTTCCCTGTCCCCCAAAATGTAGCTACCTAGGCCTCCATGACTCTGATCCCTCAATTTAGTGAGGCCACTGTGTTCTGTTTGGCTTCCTTTGCCTCTACAGTGATACTGAAAATATCTTCAGGTAGAAAGCTTGGCAGTCACAGGACATATGTAATTTGTTCACTTCTCACATGGATCACAGCCCTGTACTGTCAGTTGTCCAATTACAGAAAACACCTAATTTGTACCTTTGTTTAGTTTCCAATTGTTGATAGTGGGAGGGACACTACAGTATGTTGGTGCAAACATAATTGAGGTTTTTGCCGTTACTTTTTCTTTCTTTCTTTTTCTTTTTTTCTTTTACTGAGACCAAGTTTCGCTCTTGTTACCCAGGCTGGAGTGCAATGGTGCGATCTCGGCTCACCGCAACCTCCGCCTCCTGGGTTCAGGCAATTCTCCTGCCTCAGCCTCCTGAGTAGCTGGGATTACAGGCTCACGCCACCATGCCCAGCTAATGTTTTGTATTTTTAGTAGAGACGGGGTTTCACCATGTTGGCCAGGATGGTCTCGATCTCTTGACCTCATGATGCACCCGCCTCGGCCTCCCAAAGTGCTGGGATTACAGGCTTGAGCCACCACGCCCGGCCTCACTTTTGTTTTTGAGGTGGAATCTTGCTCTTTTGCCAGGCTGGAGTGGTCTCAGCTCGCGGCAACCTCAACCTCCTGGGTTCAAGCAATTCTTCTGCCTCAGCCTGCCAAGTAGCTGGGATTACAGGCAGCCACCATGATGCTGGGCTCATTTTTGCATTTTTAATACAGACAGAGCCTCACCATATTGGTCAGGCTGGTGTCAAACTCCTGACCTCTCAAGTCATCCACCTGTTTCAGCCTCCTAAAGTTCTGAAATTACAGGCATGAGCCATTGCACCCTACCTCCATTACTTTCAATGGCAAAAACTGCAATTACTTTTGCACCAACCTACTAACATAGAAGCAAAAATTGCTCAGTTTTCTTTTTAGCGGGCGTGTCCCCTGCATTCAGAACTTAGTGAATAGCTATTTTCCTTTAGTGGACCAAAGATGATAACAATGATTGTACTAGCTTTTTAAATTTTTGTTGACAAGTCATCTACAGGGGGCCTGGCTGCTTTTAATATTTTGTCTTTGGGTTTTAGAAATGTAATGACGAATGCTTTCATGTGGATTTTATTGCACATATCCTGTTTGGAGTTTATAGAACTTCCGGAATCTGTGGCTTCATGTCTTTATTGGTTTTGGAGAATTCTCAGCCAGTTTTGCTTTCACTTCACTCTTTCTCCCCTTTCCTTCTCAGATTTCAGTTGCATGTTTGACTATTCACTGCGCTCTAATTCTCTCTAACTATTTTTTTCTGTTTCCACCTTTACTTCTCCTCACACAATAGCAGGAAATTTTATTACTGACCTGTTTAACATTCACTAATCCCTTCTGCTGTGTCCAATTTGCTTTAAGCATATGTCTTGAGTGCATTTTACATGTTTATTTTTGGTTGGTTCCAGAATCACTATTTTATTATTTGTTAAAAATAAACAAATTTTGGCAGGGTGCTGTGGACCACAACTGTAAGCCCACATTTGGGAGCCCGAGGCAGGTGGATCACTTCAGGCCAGGAGCTCGAGACCAGCCTGGCCAACATGGTAAAGCACTGTCTCTACTAAAAATACAAAAAAATTGATTTGTATGGTAGTGGGTACCTGTAATCCCAGCTACTCTGGAGGCTGAGGCAGGAAAATCACTTGAACCTGGGATACACAGGTTGCAGTGAGCCAATTTTGCATCACTGCACTCCACTCTGGTTGACAGAGAGAAACTGCATCTTCAAAATAAAGTAAAATAAAATAAAATAGAAATAAACAAATTTTAGCTGATGAGAGATGAAAGTAAAAATCATAGATGGAATCATCAGAACAGAACGTATGCAGGTGAATTGGAAAAGCAAGTAAGAGCATTATATCTTCACCCTTCAGTTAAATGTTTTAATCAGAAATCAATATTTTTAAAAAAACCAATTATTTAGAAATATGGATATAAACATGCAAAGAGGTACCTAAGTATTTGAAAGGTGTAATTGTCGGGAAAAGGAATGGAGAAAGAGGAAAGATAACTTTTTTGTGTGTGCAATAGACCTTTTAGAACTGTTTGATAATTATTTTTTAATTCTAATTCTGCCTGACAAATTACCACTTGACTGTTAACAATTATGGATCAATTTGAAAAAAAAAAGTTAAATTATTAAATAAAAATGAAATTAATCATATATAAATAGACTTTATTCACTGGTGAATTTCGTTGTTATTCATTTTCTTGAACATCTATCAAAATTGTTTTAATGTCTGTTTCATATAACTCCACTATCTGGATTTCCTTTATTTTATTGTCTGTTGTTTCTCTTTATGTTTACTTAATTTGTTTCTTTTTCTGGACATGGCTGTAGATTTTTGTTTAAATGCCATGTTTTATATATATATATATATATTTTCCATTTATTTATTTTATTGCATTTTAGGTTTTGGGGTACATGTGAAGAACATGCAAGATTGTTGTAAAGGTTCACACGTGGCAGTGTGATTTGCTGCCTTCCTCCCCATCACCTACATCTGGCATCTCTCTACTTGCTATCTCTCCCCAACTCCCCACTCCCCACGTCCCTCCCGTATTTCCCCCCAACTGACCCCAGTGTGTAGTGCTCCCCTCCCTGTGTCCTTGTGTTGTCATTGTTCAACACCCACCTATGAGTGAGAACATGCGGTGTTTGATCTTCTTCTCTTCTGTTAGTTTGCAGAGAATGATAGTTTCCAGGTTCATCCATGACCCTACAAAGGACACAAACTCGTCGTTTTTGATGGCTGCATAATATTCCATGGTGTATATGTGCCACATTTTCCCTGTCCAGTCTATCGTCGATGGGCATTTTGGTTGGTTCCAGGTCTTTGCTATTGTAAACTGTGCTGCAATGAACATTCGTGTGCACGTGTCCTTATAGTAGAACGATGGTTTGTTCCAGGTCTTTGCTANCTTCCTGTGTTTGTTTTATAGATTCGATGGAACTCTGAATGTCTCCCAGTTCTATTCCTTTCTTTCTTCTTGTACTTGGTTTTACTGATTGAGCTTCACTTCCAGAGGAGTCTTGGATGTCAGGTTCTGGGGAGGAATAGCCTTTTGTTGCTTTCTTCTGTTGCCTGGTTGGCTTATGTTTCATTTTGGGGACACTAACCATTGGAGTACGATGTTTCACTTTGGTCTGAATAACGCCATCTTTTTCAAACTGTATCATATCATTAAGTGGATCCCATGGTCGGGTATCTGCAAACTTATAATGCCATTCTCCTGTGAGTGAATCAAGTTCAAATAATCTGCAAGACCACTCTTCATTTTTTGTTTTCCAATCTCTGGCAGCTTGCCTTTGAGCTTCTTCCAAAACATACTTCTCTTGGGTAGCTTCGGTTTGGTCTTTGGCATTTATGGCTCGAGTTACCCGCTGCCAGAGTTTCTCTGATTCAAAATCTCCCTGTTCTTCAAATTTTACAGTGTGCCTCATTAATCTCCATTGCTTAATATCGGGTGTTGGATTCCAGAAAACCTCTAAATTATCAGTCTTTTTATCAGTAATAAAAACTTCACTATCCCAATGTCCTTCCAAAGTAGCTAGGACTTCTTTTCCCAATTTAAGTCTTCCTGATATTTGATTAACACAGTCGCTACTCCCTAGGAATGGCTTTAGTTTAAATTCAAGTATTGCACTATATCCAGTTTTTTGACATGTAATATTGACTGTTCCACCAAGCTCCAGTGTCATTGTGCCGTAAAGAATTCCTTTACAATGAGCATATGGCATTGTCATTACATAATCTTCACCTCTATTCAAGAAAGTTAACCGTGCTTCTCCCTCTAATATTGCAGATAATGAGTTTCCATAAAACTTGGACTTAGCCAGGATACTACCGCTAAGGCAAAATCCATCTTTTCGATTACTAACATAAAAGGCAGATATTGGTGGATGATGAGAGACCTGTTCTGCAATATAAAAAGTTTTGCTGTTTGTTCTGGGATGAATCCATAAACAACGGAAAGTCTCACCAAGTATAGGGTTATAAGGTTTCTTCAGTCCCTTTGGCTTTTTATAAAATCCCGACAAATACCATTTCACTACTTTCTTCAAACGGAAATAAGGATTTTCTTCAAGAGCAGCCTCAGACAGGAAATCTGCATGATAGTAGTAATCTGAAAGTTTATCCAGGAAGGAACGGGGTTCCAAAATAAATGTAGGCAGAACCACCTTGGATAGGTCCATGCCAGGACGGACTTGTTTCAATAATGTCCAGATAAGGCTTTTGTTTTCTTCAGACACAGTTTCTGTTTGAGAAGCCTCACCTGCCTCCCCAAGTTCTTCATGGCTCTGTTCAGTGTAGGTAGTCTCCTTTAAAGGCTCAACAGGCTCAGGCTCTATATATGAGTCATCTTGTCTTTCTGATGTATCTGTGTCACTTTCTTCACTTTTCCCCATCACCTCATTGTCAGATTCATCATGTTCTTGATCATTTTCTTTATCAGATTTATCAGAATACATATCTTGGTCCTTAAAATGCTGTCGTTCAATTTCACTATCATTTAACTGGAAGTTGTCCCCACTATGGAGATTGTTAGCACGTAATAAGCCATACAAAGTCACATGTGTGCTGTCTGATGAAATGCTCAGGTCATGTTCCTTTCCTTCCCTGATCATTGTACGTTTAAGAAGACTAGAACATTTCAAAGCCAACTCCAAAGCATCCATCCAGCACCTTCCATCTGATTCTGAAGTAGCTCGGATGATCAAATAACTGCTAGGTAAGGGCTGAGTAATGGATCCAACTGCTTCACCTTTTGGACCCTTCACTGCCCAAATAGATTGCTCCAAAGGATGGAAAAGTTTGAAACAAAAGCCATCCTTTTTTGATGGACGCTCAATGATTTCACAGGCATTCAGAAGAACTGTTCCTACCCACTGACCATTTTTTTGGGTTTTATAGATCAGTAGCACCCCAGGTTTCAACACACACCACAACTTGGTCCAGCTCTTTAGAGTACCACGAATCTTCAGCCAATCAGCCATAACAATAACAGAAGGATCTGTGATTGTACTGAGCAGCTCCTTTGTGGCTCTTTTCTTTTCTTCACGGTAATTTTTCTTTTGTACCTTAAGAGATTCTTTTTTTGTGAGTTTGCTTGAAGTTGAACTGTCCTTCTCTGAGCCATTATAAAGTTTAGATTCAGACTTGCTCTTTGACATAGAAAGTGAAGAATCATCTTTGTTTTGAGAAATATCTTCCTTCCCTCTTTCCAAACCCTGGCTATGAGGACTTGCTGGACTAAGAGATGGCTGATGCAAATCTTTGGTTGGCGTTGAATAAGCTTCTTTTCCTTGGCGCTGACTCATCTTTCCTGGTGTCAGAAGTTGAGATTCGTCACTATTTGCGAAGTTCTATCAGGTTCTCCGTCTGCCAAACCTCCCTCCATAATGAACCAAGATAGGTTTATGCTTCTCTTTCCATTAATGTGCAGTCATCCTATAAATCTGCAAATCCAGTGCGGAGCTTCCAGGGAGGCGGGACGCAAGAAGCCGGTTCCTCTGGGGTCGCCGCGGCGCTGGGGTCCCGGGCCCTGTACGCGTCCAGTCGGACCCCAACTTCTCTCGGCCGCTGTAGTCGGCGGCAGCTGGGGCGCGAGCCTGGACGCAAGGCGCTGCCCAGCTGCCGCGGAAGCACTGCTGGCTCGGCCCCCGAGCCGGGCGGGAACTTTCGGCCCAGCGGCCCACCGGCCAGGGCGGACCCCCACCTTCCCTCACTCTGCTCGCTACCGGCAGCGGCTACTTAGAACAATTTTTTCATTAAAAAGAAGCTGATATTAAAATTATTGTTATAGAAAATTCATTCTATGTGCTTACATAGTATAATAGTTTATAATTATATATAAATATAAATATAGAATTATGATAGTACTTCTATTTATAGAAATGCCATACATTTATACAGTATATCATATATTTATAATGTATAAATTTAATAGAATATATAAACTTATGTTGTATATTAAATAGCATATATTCATATAACATATAAATTATGTTTATATAATTTATATAAGACTAAACATAGTCCTGTATAAATTTATATATTATATAAAATAATGTATGTTATTCATATTTATTTATAAATATGTCTATAAATAATGTAGTATATGGTATGTTATTGTATAATATATATTAACATAATGACACGTTTTATAATATAAATCATATGTACTGTATTCATGTATAATATATGCTATATTATATAGAATAATATGCATATTATTGTGTTATATAATTATATAGTATATTATATACAATTGTATATAATATACTATTATATAATACATATATAATATATAGCATAGTCAATTGTATATTATATATTATACAATACATATATAATATATAGTATTATATAATGTGTTATAAATATAGAAATATGTAAATCATATACTTTTATAGTTTATATTTATATTTATTATATATAAATAATTTTGATTCCATTTTTTGGTTGGCTAATTTGCATTTTTAAAAATTTTCTTTCAAGAAAGTAATAAGCCAAGGAGGGTGTGTGTGACAAAAAAAAA
>NW_016108175.1:60721-62195 GCF_001604975.1 Cebus imitator | reverse complement strand
CTCTTCTTCCCTCAGTCCTTGCCCCTCTCCAGGGTGCCCAAATACCCTGGCAGTCATGGGTCCCAAGTTCGGAGTAGGAGGGTGATTGGCAGACAATGCCTCCAGTACCTGTTGGCTCCAGCACCGGACACCCACCCAGCGGGCTGGGGGCCGCCCCAGCCACCTTGCCCTCTGTGGAGCTGGCTTGTGGCTGGTTGCCTAGTGGGGTGGGGTTAGGGAAGGACCGAGGCTCACTCGGGTGTCCTGGCACAGTGCGGGCTGGAGACTCGGAGCCAATCCTCCATCCCCCAGGCACCAATACCTGTTAAAAATGCATGCTTTGAATGAAGAGACCCCCCAAACAGGGTTTGTGTGAGCAACATGACTGTGGATTTACCTGAGTGCAGGTGGTCTAATGCCGAAAAGGGCGGTGGGATAGGATTTGGTTTTATAGGTTGGGGTAAATCTTTTGGGGAGGGGCAGGAGTGTTACTGGTTAAGATAAGTTACAGTGGTGGGGGTAGGGACAAGGAGCATACAGCACCATAAGTTCAGTTACACTGGCAGGTGGGGTAAGACTTGAGAGTAGTTAAGATGGGAGGGTGGGGTGAGGGGAAGGTTACCTCCAGGGGAAACTCCACTGAGCCATCGGGGATAATGGTGAACGCAGAGGGAAGGATTGGGGGAGTGATCAACCGAGGCAGACAGGACTTGAGACTTTCTGGGTCTGGGCTTGCACATGGGGAGGCCTGACAGTGGCCACCAATCTTTGCACCCCAGGCCACAGGCTTCCATGGGGAGGGAGGGCATGGACCCAGAGCTGCACTGCAGCCCTGGTGGGAGTGCGTGGCGGCCACCAGATCTGTTGGGGAAGTCGGGTACCTGGCGCCTGGGGGAGGTGGGAGGCAAGGTTGTCTCCCCCTCTGGCCACACGACAGACTGCTCGCCTTCTTGGGTGCATGCTCTTCCCTGCTACCCACTGTGGGTCCGGAGGTCCCTGGGTTGCAAGGGGTAACCAGAGGAGTCTCTGCAGTCAGGCTGGGGCCTAGTTCCTGAGCTCCAAGCAGCTGGATGGGTCTGGACCCCAGGCAGGCGTGACCTCTGTCTTCCCCAGTCTGGGTGTACCTGGGTGCCCAGTCTCCCTGGACTAGCACAACATGCAGTGAACTTCCCAAGACTTGGTCCAAGGGGCCTAGACGACAGCAGGTAGTTCTGGGCTGGCCTCAGGGCTAGGGTGAGAGCGTGACACTCCATTCCGACCAGCCAGGGGCATCGCCAGCATCGGCTAGGGTCCCAGCCTTGAGGCACTTGTTCCTGGGCCACCGCCCCACCCTGGTTTCCCACTGCTCTTTTTCCCTGGAAGAGGCTTGTGTGAGGAAGGCGCCTTTCTTCCATTGGTGTCAAAGCCCTTAGCTCTCGGGTGAAGCAGTGCCTGTAGTTTCCTGGGTGGCAAGACTGGGGCGCCAGCCATTCTCAGGCCCTGAGCCAGTTTTCTG
>NW_016108175.1:57180-58492 GCF_001604975.1 Cebus imitator | reverse complement strand
ATAAAAAGCAATATATATATATGTGTGTGTATTTTTTCAACAAAACCCAAGAGAAGACAGCATGAAAAGTAAAACAAAGACATTATTGAATTAGTTTGATGCAAAGTAATTGCGGTTTTTACCATAAAAAGTAATGGTAAAAATACTACAGTGTGATACTAAATGGTCAGACAACAATTCACAAAATGGCAGTAGTAAGTTCTTACCTATCAATAATTTTAAAAACATCAGATAATTTAATTATCTAATAAAAACACATTGCTTCAAATTTCATGTTGAAATTTAACTGCCATTGTTATAAAATTATAAAGCTAGACCTTTAAGAAGATATTAGGTTATGAGGGATCTACTCTCATGAATGAATTAATGTCATTATTTCCACAGTGTGTTGGTTAGCAGGAAAGTAGGTCTATTATAAAAAGTAAGCTCTGTGAGACCAGGCACGGTGGCTCATGCCTGTAATCCCAGCACTTTGGTAGGCCCAGGCAGGTGGGTCACGAGGTCAGGAGATCCAGACCAGCCTGGCTAGCATGGTAAAACCACATCTCTGCTAAAAATACAAAGAATTAGCCTGGTGTGGTGGTGCACCTGTAGTTCCAGCTACTCCAAAGGCTGAGGCAGGAGAATTACTTGACTCCAGGAGGCAGAGGTTTCAGTGTGCTGAGATTGTGCCATTGCACTCCAGCCTGGGTGACAGAGCCAGACACTGTCTCAAAAAACAAAAACAAAACAAAACAAAAAACCCCTCTGGTGTATGCCTTTTGCCCTCTTCATGCCTTTGGTCATTTTATGATGTGGAAATATGATTCTAATCAGATGTCAATGGCATGTTCTTGGACTTCCATAATCTAAAATTGTGAGCTAAGTAAACTTTTATTCGTTATAAAATACCAACTCTAGGATATTCTGTTACTAAAGCACAAAATGAAATAAAAGATGCACAAAATATCTAAATAGATTTTTTAAATTAAGTGTATGCTTCACACAAGTTACTTATTTTAGATTTAAAGGCACACATAGGTTAATGATTAAACATTAAAAAAAAAAACCCATACCAATAATAATTGAAAGAGTGTAAGAGTGGCCATATTTCTATCAGACAAAATAGACTTCTAGAAAAAAATCTGTCCCAAGAGACACATAAAATCACTCTGTAATAATAGGTTAATTTGTCAAAGTACATAACAATTAAAAAATATATGCATCCAACACTGAAGCACATAAATATATCAACATATATAAACAGAACTTTATTAAAAATACAGACAGGCTGGGTGCAGTGGCTCATGCCTGTAATCCCAGCACTTTGGGA
>NW_016108175.1:51185-53806 GCF_001604975.1 Cebus imitator | reverse complement strand
GCTCACTGCAACCTCCACCTCCTGGATTCAAGCAATTCTCCTGCCTCTGCCTCCTGAGTAGCTGTGACCCACCACTACACCCAGCTAATTTTTTGTATTCTTAGTAGAGACAGAGTTTCACCATGTTGATCAGCCTGGTCTTGAACTCCTGAGAGAGATCCATATGCCATGGCCTTTCAAAGTGCTAGGATTACAGGTGTGAGCCACGAGGCCTGGCCACATTACTTTGAACAAAGTTACTTCTTACCTACATCTAAATTTATTTTATTTTATGATATGCAAAAACAGCCCCCAAACAATAACAATTAAATCCTGACAGAGAGCATCACAACCCTCCTCCCATCTCAACTCTCATTGCATCTCACTGCATCTGCGCATGGATCCCCACAGTTGAGATGGTGACATATACTTTGACCCAGCTTACAGACATTACGATAACTCTTACACGTAGGCCCAGCCAAAGAGAGAGATTTTGACTCTTTCCTGGAAGTCTCCAATTGTTCCCCTGAATTAAACATAAAACAAAGCAACAAAACAAACAAAAACCCAAAGTTTAGAAGCGTTGGCTTCAGAGTTGGTTTTAGAGCAAGACATATGTTCCCAAGTGGTAATATCTTGCTGTAAGCTTTCTCACTCCCCCCTGAAGCAGCTATGTTTAATCAGATCTGTTTCAAAATGCCCAGACTAAATAACATGCTCAGACATTTTCCTAATTTACAGTTTCTAGCTAATATATTTTGATTTTCCTCTCTTATGTTGTAATTTATGTTCTTTTAGTTCCTTAATTGCTTACTATGTCAACCAGATTGAGCTAATAATGCATAATAGTAATTGTTTTTAAATCTGTAAGTTTTGCTTTGTATATTTTGAGCATACATTATTGGGTGTTTCCAATTATTGAAATGTTTTATCTTCCAGGGAGATTGGCACGTATACAATTTTAGTTCTCCTTGTTAGATTTACATTCTTTTGTTATTCTTTTAGTGATATACCTAGGGACCACAATGTATATCCTTGACCCACTAGTATGTATCCTAAGTTAGCACATTTATTACTTTAATATAACTTGTATCTAAAGTTGCAAGGACCTTAGAACATTTTACTCCATTTACTTCATTCCTACCTTTTGTGCCATTGTTTCCATGTATTTTATTGCTTAGTAGGTTTAAGAACCTACCAAACATTATTAACATTTATTATTATTAGATTAAAATACAATATTTATTCAGATTAATCATACTTTTGCTATTTTCAATGTTCCTTACTCTTCCATCTCTCTTCCTCCATTTGAACCCATATTTTTTCTGTCTGAATAGTTCACTACAGCAATTCTTTTCTTTTACAAAATTTCAATCAGAACATTTAATCTAACTTTTAATTTATTATTTTTAATGTACACATCACTGTGCATATGTATGGGGAACAGTGTGACTTTTTAATACATATATAAAATGTGTAATGATCAAATCAGGATAACTAGCAAATCAATCACCTCAAACAGTTGTCATACTTTTTTTACAACCATAAATATTTTAAGATTTCACTTTCTTTCTTTTCAAATAAACTTTATTGAGAATAATTTACATATAATAAAATGCACCCATTTAAAATGTACACTCTGAGGAGTTTTAACAAAATGTATAAATCATTGTAACCATCACGATAATTAAGACATAAACATTCCCTTCAACCTAAGATATTCCCTTGTACTCTGTTGGAGTAAACCACTCCTCCCCAGGAATCCACCAATTTACTTTCTGTCAATATAGATTTGTTTTTTTCTGTTCTAGAATTTCATAAGAATGAAATAATGGATACTTATTATGAATAATTTTTTTCTGCCTATGACTTGTCTATTCGTTGTTTCAAAAACAAATTTTTCAAGAGCATAAGATTTAAAATTGGATGAAATCAAAATGATCACATTTTTCTTTTATATTATGTGCTTTCCTTTTCTTGTTGTTCTGTTTTGTTTTTATTTTATGATTGTGACACATCTCACTCTGTTGCCCAGGCTGGAGTGCAGTGGCACAATCCTGGCTCACTGCAACCTCTGCGTCCTGGGTTCAAGTGATTCACGGGCCTCAGCCTCCAGGCCAATTTGCACATTTTGTATCCTCATTAAGCAATTTTTGTCTGTGCATGGTGGCTCATGCCTGTAATTCCAGCACTTTGGAAGGCTGAGTGGGATGGATCCCTTGAGCACAGGAGTTTGAGACCAACATGGGCAAATTATGAGACTCTGTCTTTTTAATAAAAAACACAAAAATTAGCTGAGCATGGTTGTGCAAGACTGCCGTCCTAGCCATTTTAGGGGCTGAGGTGAGAGGATGGCTTGAGCCTGGGAGGTGGAGGATGCAGTGAGCTGTGATTGTGCCACTGCACTCCAGGTTTAGTGGCAAAACAAGACCCTATCTCAAGCGAAATTAAAAAAAAAAAAAGAAAGAAATTTTTGCTTACTCAAGTCCTCACAAATTTTCTCCTGGGTTTTCTTTAAAAGTTTTGTGGCTTTAACTTTTGCATTTAGATCTACAATCTGTTCTGAGTTAATCTTTGTTTACAGAGTAAACAAAGTATCAAAGTTCATTTATTTCCACATCAATATCCAGTTAGTCCAGCAC
>NW_016108175.1:48753-50113 GCF_001604975.1 Cebus imitator | reverse complement strand
GATTTGCTGCCTTCCTCCCCTTCACCTATATCTGGCATTTCTCCCCATGCTATCTCTCCCCAACTCCCTACCCCCCATCGTTTTTTTTTTCAATGTACACAATCATGTTGCTTTTCAATACAAACAATTTTACTTCTTAATTACCAACCCTTCTGCCTTCTCTCTTTTTATTGACTTATTTCACTGGCTGGAGCCTCCAACAAATGTTCAGTAGAAGCCCTTTTGCTAATTTTACAGGGAAAGCATTCACTTTTAACCACTTTGTTTGATGTTAACTGTAGGGTTTTTTAGTACCCTTTGACAGGATGCAGAAGTTCCCTTTTATTCCTAATTTTCTAAGTTTTCATGGAGAATAGGGGTTGAATTTTGTCAAATACTCTTCATGAATGCATTAGGATGATTGCAATTTTTTTCTTCTATAAATTAAATTACATCGATTTCATCTTTTAGAATTTAAGATTTAAACTAACTTTGTATGACTTAAAAAAGCTCCAACTTGTCAAGATGTCTTATCTTTTTTATATATTGGTGGGTTCTGTTTGCTAATATATGTCAAGGCTTTCTTTTGCATTTATTTTCATTGTTTGTTTTGGTATTGTCTGTTTCTGATTTTGGTAACAGAGAGACAGTAGCCTCATAAAATGAGTTGTGCTGTGTTCCCATTCTCTGTTTTATGAAAGTGTTTTATTTTCATTAAATGTTAGAATTCACCAGAGAAGACATCTGCGCACAAAGAAATTTGTTCATGTTTTGAGGGCATATGAGGTTAATTATGAATTCAAATTCTTTAAAAGATACAGAAATATTCCAATTTTAAATATCTCTTTGGATCTATTTTGGTAATATGTGTGTTTTGTTTTTTTAAATATATATTTTATTGTACTTTAGATTCTGGGGTGCATGTGTGGATCATGAAGGATTGTTGCATAGGTACACACATGGCAATGTGGTTTTTTTTTTTTTTGAGACAGAGTCTCTCCCTGTTTCCCAGGCTGGTGTGCACTGGCGCAATCTTGGCTCACTTCAACCTGAACCTCCCAGGTTTAAGTGATTCTCCTCCCTCAGCCTCTTAAGTATCTGGGATTACAGGTGCCCATCACTACATCTGGCTAATGTTTTGTATATTTAGTAGAGACGGAATTTCCCTATGTTGCCCAGGGTGGTCTCAAACTTCTGACCTCATGATCTGCCCACCTTGGCCTCCCAAAATTCTGGGATTATAGGTGTGAGCGACTATGTTCAGCTGGTAATTTGTGTTTTTAAAGAAATTTTTCTCTTTTGTTTAAATTGTCAATTTTTTGTCATAACATTGTTTTATAATATTCCCTTGTTATTCTTTTTTATACTATTAAGATCTATA
>NW_016108175.1:44171-45432 GCF_001604975.1 Cebus imitator | reverse complement strand
CTTGGCCTCCTAAAGTGCTGAGATTACAGGCATGAGCCACCGTGCCCTACCTCCATTACTTTCAATGGCAAAAACGGCAATTACTTTTGCACCAACCTAGTAACAAAGAAGCAAAAATTGCTCAGTTTTCTATTTAGTGGGCATGTTCACTATGTTCAGAATTTAGTGAATAGCTATTTTCTTTTAGTGAACCAAAGATGATACCAATGATTGTAAGTTGTACTAACTTTAAAAAAATTTTGTTGACAAGCCGTCTATCTGGTCAATTGTTCCTTTCAAAGGTGTATGTGTGTGTGAAGCAGAGGGGGCCTGGTTGGTTTTAATCATTTGTCTTTGGGTTTTAGAAATATAATGATGACTGCTTTCATGTGGGTTTCATTGCACATATCCTGCTTGGAGTTTGTAGAACTTCCTGAATCTGTGGCTTTATGTCTTTATTGGTTTTGGAAAATTCTCAGCCAGTATTGCATTCATCCCACTCTTTCACCCCTTTCCTTTTCAGGTCTCAGTTACATGTTTGACCATTCACTGTGCTCTGATTCTCTCTTATTCTTTTCTGTATTCCCACCTTTTCTTCTCCTCACACATTAGCAGGATATGCTTTTACTGACCTATTTAAAGTCCACTAATCTCTTCTGCTATGTCCAATTTGCTTTCAGCATATCTCTTGAGTGCATTTTATTTATTTATTTTTGGTTGGTTCCAGAATTACTATTTTATTTTGTGTTAAAAATAAACAAATTTTGGCTGGGCACTGTGGCTCACAACTGAAATCCCACACTTTGGGAGGCTGAGGCAGATGGATTACTTGAGACCAGGAGTTCAAGACCATCCTGGCCAACATGATAAAACCCTGTCTCTACTAAAAACACAAAAAAATCGGCTGGGTGTGTTGTTGAATGCCTGTAATCCCAGCTACTCAAGAGGCTGAGGCAGGAGAATCACTTGAACCTTAGAGGTGGAGGTTGCAGTGAGCCAAGATTGTTCCACTGCACTCCAGCATGGGTGACAGAGCAAAACTTCATCTTAAGAACAAATAAAATAAAATAAATAAAATAAAATAAAATAAAAAATAAACAAATTTTAGGTTAATAGAGATCAAACTAAAAATCATATATGGGACAATCAGGACAGAATATATGTGTGTGGATTGGAGAAACAAGTAAGAGTATTATATCTTCATCCTTAAGTTAGAAGTTTTAATCAGAAAAGAAAATCGATATATATATTTTTGAAATCACTTATTTAGAAATATGGATAC
>NW_016108175.1:28604-43506 GCF_001604975.1 Cebus imitator | reverse complement strand
TTTATGTATGATTGCACTTTAGGTTCTGGGGTACATGTGCAGAACATGCAAGATTGTTGCATAGGTACATACATGGCAATGCGGTTTGCTGTCTCCATTCCCCCATCACCTATATCTGGCATTTCTCCCCATAGTATCCCTCCCCAAGCTCCCTACCCCAACCACTGACCCTCCCCTAGTCCCCCCCAACAGACTCCAGTGTTTGATGCTCCCCTCCTTGTGTCCATGTGTTCTCATTGTTAAATACCTGCCTATAAGTTGAGAATATGTGGTGTTTGATTTTCTGTTCTTGTGTCAGTTTGCTGAGAATGATGGTTTTCTGATTCATCCATGTCCCTAAAAAGGACAGGAACTCATCATTTTTTATGGCTGCATAGTATTCCATGGTGTATATCTGACACATTTTCCTTGTCCAGTCTATAATTGATGGGCATTTGGGTTGGTTCCAGGTCTTGTCTTTGCTACTATAAACAGTGACACGATGAACATAAGTGTGCATATATCTTTATAATAGAACGATTTATAATCCTTTGGATATATCTTAATGCATATAATATTTCAAGAGCTTCAACTGAAACCCTGGGATGTTTATCTGTGCCCCTCCTCCTAGGGAGGTTATAGACTCCAATTTCCCCCAAATTCTCCTTCATTTCTTAGCCTGTACCTGCTGCTTAGTTCCTTCCTCTCTTCCTTTTTCTTCCTTCCTTTCCCTCCCTCCCTCCTTCTCTCTGTCCCTCCCTTCTCTCTCTTTCTTTCTTGCTCCTCCTTTCTTCTTTCTTTCCTTCCTTCCTTCTTTTGTCTTTCTTCTTTATGTCTTTTTCTTTTTTCCTTCATTCCCTCCACCCTTTCCTTCTCTTTATTTTCCTCCTTTTTTTCTCTTCTTTCTCTTTCCTTCCCTTTCTCTCTTGATCCTTCAGTTAGATGTTTTAATCAGAAAAGAAAATCAATATTTTTAAAATGACTTATTTAGAAATATGGATATAAATATGCAAAGAGGTAACTAATTAACTAACTAGTGTAAAGAGCTAACCAACTCCTTCACACATGCCTTTCACCATGTGCAGTTTCAAGACAGGTGAATGAATACCTTTAAGGGGACAATGGAGAAGAATGGTGCCTCCACTTTTCCAAAGCTTCCTTTTGCTTCTATGCCTGTGATACTCTGAAGATCTCTAAGATGTTACTTCCTTTTGGCATGGTGGTTCAATGCTACTTGGAAATTAGCTAACATTTAAAAGGAAAGGCAGCAGAGAAAGTCAGGGTCATTCTCTCAAATGCCTATAAGTTCTCTCTGGTTTTCTTAGCCTATTCTTGAGGTCAAAACTTTGATTCCCATTTTTTGGCTGGATAATACACGTTTTGAGAAATTTTTTTCAGACATACAAAACAGGCTTTCACATCTGAAGCCAACCATGATTTTTTTTTCCCTTGGTTAATATCTTGGGTTTTTGCCTGGTCTGAATTTTAGAAATTTAAAAGATTATCAGCATACGTGTAAGTATAATCTGTTTATTAAAAATTCTGTAACAGAATAAATCTTTAGTTGTTTTCTTAAGGCAGTGACTGTGTTAGACCTCTTCTGAGCCTGTATCACATATTTATTCCTTTGAAACAACGTTAATGCAGAACTTTTTTTTCATTAAAAAAGAAGCTAATATTTAAAATACTTGTTATAGAACGTTCATACTATATGGTTATATAGTATAATAGTTTACAATTATATATAAACATAAATATATAATTATAGTACTTCTATTTATAGAAATGACATATATTAATACAATATGTTATATATGTATATAATATATAAATTTAATATATAATATAAATTTATATTATATATAAGTATATGTAAAGAGAATATATGTATAGAATATATAAATTATGTTTATATTAATATATAGTCATGTGTAAATTTACATATATAATTTATATGGTATTCATATTTATAGATAAATATATATAAATAATATTATAATATATGACATATATACTAATATGACACAGGTTATATAATATATATTATATCCTATGTACTATTATATTCATCCATAATATGTAATAATATACATATTATTTTATTATATAATTATAATATAAAGTATTATATATGTATTATATTCAAGTGTATTTTATATAGTACATATATAACATATAGTATATATATAATCCATTATAAATAAATATGTAAATTATAAATTTTTATANTTTATATAGTACATATATGACATATAGTATATAATCCATTATAAATAAATATGTAAATTATAAACTTTTATATTCTATATTTATGTTTTATATATAAATATTTACCTTTGACTCCATTTTTTAACTGGCTAATTTTTGTTTTTGAAATTTTCTTTCAAAAAAGGTAAAAAGCAATTTATATTTTATTTATTAAAAGCCATTTATACAAGAAACATATAGAAATACATATAAATATTTACATTCATAAATAAAAACATATTTATACATAAATAAAACCATATTTATATAGATTAAAAATATATAAATTTACAAAATATAAATACATAAATATATAAATTTACATACAATAGTTGTATGTAAATATTTGTAAAATATAAATATATAAGTATATAACTTTCTATATAAATACATACTTGTATATAAACTACATAAATATAAAATATATATTTAAATAGAAATACAATATGTGAATAAAGAAATATATATAGATATATTTATCCCTCAATACTGATTCTCCAGAGTTAGTTAACAGTAAGCATTGGAATTATAGTCTGTGTAAATATAGTATGTGTACATGGATTTCATATACAAAGTTTTCTTTTTCAAAAGTGGTCCCATACATGTTACTTAGCTATTAACTGCTTTTACCTTACAACATATTTTGTGACATCTTTATAAGTTAGTACATTAAATTTTTCTGATTATTTATTGCTGCATAACAAATATTCATCCCAAAACAAAGTTAGTTACAATAATTTATGACTGCCTTTTGTAGTTCTGTGGATTGGGAATTCAGATAATGCACGGTGGGGGTGGCTGGTCTCTGCCCCACAGAATCTGTGGCCTCCTCTGGGAAGACTCTCACAGCAGGGGCTGGAATAGCTGTGGACAGGCCCCCTCAGAGCCTCCCTTTCTCTTTCTGTCTCTCTTTTTCTCTTCAAAATCACACCACTGCACCCCATCCTGGAGAACAGAGTGAGACTCTGTCTCTAAATAAATAAATAAATAAATGATATTTAAACGTCAAAAAAATAGATCTTTCTTTATCTTTAGGCTCCTGTGAAGCTGCTGAGTGAGGTACAGTGTCTTTAAATATGTAGAAGCCAGCCAGGCCAGGTGTCTCACATCTGCAATCTCAGCAGTTTGGCAGATCAAGGCAGGTGAATCAGCTGAGGTCAGGAGTTCCTGACCAGTGTGGCTAACATGGTGAAACCCCGTTTCTACTAACAATACAAAAAATTAGCCAGGCATGGTGGCTAATGCCAGTAATCCCAGCTACTCAGGGGGCTGAGTCAGTAGAATCCCTTGAACCCGGGAGGTGGAGGTTGCAATGGGATGAGATCATGCCACTGCACTCCATCTTGGGCAACAAGAGTGAAACTTTATCTCAAAAAAAAAAACCAAAAAGATATGCAGAAGTTCTCTTGGGCATGGCCTGAAATATGTCTGAGGCCTTAACAAAGGATTGTACTGCCCCATTCTTGAGTTCATCTTTCCCAGAGACCAGATTTTGCTGCCCTAGATTTGAAAGATTTTGCCTGGAGATACCACAGTGAGAAACAGTAGTCTTTTCTCACCCAGCAAACCCTGGTTCCTTGTTATTCTATCTCAATTCTGCTAAAATCCCAGAATAGCTTCTTCTTTAATTAATCTCTCCCTGCTTATCTCTTCTCATAGGCATCTCAAAAAACCCAGTTGGCATTTTCTATTTTTCTACTTGAAAATTGCCCTAGTCAGATAGATCCCTCAGGTCATTAGGTATCCTTTCTGTTTTTGTTTTGGCCTGGTCTGGCTTTGCCTTGCCTTTTGGCCTTGCCTTTTGGCCTGGACTTGCCTTTTAGCCTGGCCTTTTGGCCTGGCCTTGCTTTTTGGCCTGGCCGGGTCTCTTAGACTGGCCCTATGGCCTGGCCTGGCCTTTTGACCTGGCCTTTTGTCTTGGACTGGCCTTTTGGCCTGGCCTCACCTTTTGGCCTGGCCTTTTGGCCTGGTCTGGCCTTTTGATGTGGCCTTGCCTTTTGGGCCTGGGATTTTGGCTTTGGCTTTTGGCCTGGCCTGGCCTTTTGGCCTGTCCTGGCCTTTGGTTCTGGCCTTTTGGCCTGGCTTGGCCCTGTGTCTTGGCCTTTTGTCCTGGCCTGGCCTTTCGTCCTCCCTTTTGGTCTGGCCTGGGCTTTGGGTCTGGCCTGGCCTTTCCTTTTGGCCTGGCCTTCTGACCCGGCCTTTCCTTTTTGCCTGGCCTTCTGGCCTGGCCTGGCCTAGTAGCATGGTCTGGCCTCTTCTCCTGGACTTTTGACCTGGCCTAACCTTTTGGCCTGGCCTCACCTTTTGGCCTGGCCTCACCTTTTTGCCTAGCCTTTTGTCCTGTCCTGGCCTTTTGGCCTGGCCTTAACTTTTGCCTAGCCTTTTGGCCTTGCTTTGCCTTTTGGCCTGGCCTTTTGGCCTTGCCTTTTGGCTTGTCTTTGACTTTTGGCCTCGCCTTGCCTTTTGGCCTGAACTTTAGGCCTGGCCTTGCCTTTTGGCTGGCCTTGCCTTTTGATATGACCTTTCCTGGTCTTGCCTTTTAACCTGGCCTGGCATTGCCTTGTCTTTCGGCCTCGTCTGGCCTGGCCATGCCTTTGGGCCTGGCCTGGCATTTTGTCCTTGTGTTTTGGCCTGGCCTCGCATTTTGGTCTGGCCTGACCTGGGCTTGCCTTTTGTCCTGGCTTGGCCTCTTGTCTTGGCCTGGCCTCTTGGCCTGTCCTGGCCTTTTGTCCTTGCCTTTTGTCCTGGCCTGGCTTCACCTTTTGGCCTGGCATTTTGCCTGGCCTTTCCTTCTGGCTTTGCCTTTTGGCCTGCCTTTTTGGCCTGGCCTTTTGGCCTGGACTTTTGTCTTAGCCTTTTGTCCTGGCCATTTGCCTTAGCCTTTGGCTCTAGCCTGGCCTTTTAGCCTGTCCTTGCCTTTTGGCCTGGCCTGTCCTTTTGGCCTTGCCTTTTGGCCTGTCCTTTTGGCCTAGCCTTTTGGCCTGTCCTGTCCTTTTGGCCTAGCCTTTTGGCCTGGCCTATCCTTTTGGCCTGGCCTGGCCTCTTGGCCTTGCCTTTTGTGCTGGCCTGGCCTTTTGGCATGGCCTCGCCTTTGGCCTGGCCTTTTGATCTGGCCTGGCCTTGTCTTTTGGCCTTGCCTTGGCTTTTGGCCCGGCCTGGCCTCTTGGCCTTGCCTTTTGTGCTGGACTGGCCTTTTGGCATGGCCTCGCCTTTTGGCTTGGCCTTGTGTCTGTCCTGGTCTTGTCTTTTGGCCTTGCCTTGCCTTTTGGCCTGGTCTTCCTTTTTGGCAGCTCCATGAGCAGAAGCCCGGCTGCTTTCTGGTGCACCAGTGGTTTTCATGGGTGTTTTGTGGAAACTTTGGGCCCTCCAGGGCTACCTTGGGGGCATGGACAAGGCTAAGCGGCAGGGGGAGGGTCCCCACTCACCCAGCCCTGCCGTTGGTTCACTCAGGAGTCAGGCCAGCCCCAGTTTCCTGTGTTTCATGTATTTGACTATCCATGTAAACTCTTGAGGAAAGCATTCGTTGCTACAAGCTATTTCTGGAACGTCCCTACACACAGCCCAGGCAGAAAATAGAAGCACTGGCATCAGGAGCTTAGTATTGGGCAGGTGAGTCTGCTGCAGGGGAGCCCAGCACTGCTCAGATCCCCACATCTCCTGTCACAGCTGGCACGGCTGCCCTATCAGATGCTGCTGCAAGCGGCCACCAGTAGGCTGTGGGCATGCAGCTGCAGGCCAGGTGGTGATCACGGATAAGGCACACACCCTGATCAGCTCCATCACGGGCATGCACAGTGTGGAGGTCAGTGGCTTCCAGGTACGTGAACCTCCCCTCCCCAGGCCAGAGCTGTCATGGGGCAAAAGGTTATGGATGGTTCCTCTAGACACCTGAAACAGGAATTCCTCCGGAGGTGGAGCTTGCTGGAGGGTACACTGAGTCAGAGCAGTGACCTCATTGGAGGCTGACCATGGCTTTCCTGCACAACCCAGAACTCTAGGAACCCCGCTCCAGCAGAGTGGCTCATTTCCCTACACCTCACTAGCCCCCATGCTCCTGAGTCCCTCCAGCCCTGGATACCAGCAGCCAGTTCTGTAAGCCAGGGAGATGGCATGAGCAAGGCAGGAGTCCCTCAGGGTCGGATCTTGTCATTACTGAAGTTGCCTAAAGGGGATTGAACTGAGGAATGCTCAAGATCAGCACAGGCCCCTCCTGCTGACCTATCATGCACCATGCACGGCCTCATGTCTCTGGTCTTCACACTGACTCTGCCAGTGGGGTGGTACTCCTGGTTTACATTAAGAACTCTGATATTTGGAGATGGTTAAGCCGTATCTTAAGGTCACGCTGCTCATGAGTGTGGAGTTGGGGTGTACCCACTGGTTTCTGACCACAAGACCCCCATGGCATCTCACCAGCTCTACTGACCTGTGTCCAGGTTGAATTGAGGCCAGGATGTGGTGGCGAACCCGAACCATCACTCTGTTGACTGAAGTCTTTTCTCAACCCAGTGGAAAGTGGCAGGGAGAGTCAGGACTTGAGGGATTCAGCCTCTTGCTTTCCTCTAACCCACAGTGGACACTGGAGCAGAACTTCCCTTCCGTCCCCTCTCTCTCAGCTCCCACCAGCCTACAAGCCATGGAAACCCATACTTTTTGTCTCCACCCAGCCCCCACTTTTCCCCTTGCTGGCTTCCTGTGTGTCTGGGGTCAGCATCTTCTAGGTGTATCTAAGAAGTCAGCAGCGTAGCCCTCGGCTGCTCACCCAAAGCCTGGTTTGTGTTCTCTCCCTAGCTCTGCCAGACCCATTCCCAGCTGCTGCAGTACATGGAGTGAAACAGGTGAGATGCAACCCTCTGAGGTAGAGGGACAGAACCCTCATTGATAGATGCATAAACTAGTGCTCAGAGCAAGGGTCGCTTACAGCTCACAAGCCCAGCATGGGAGCCTGGGATCTTACGGCTCCAGCTCCCATGGTGCTGTGCATGATTCTGTTGCATCCCCTTCATTTATCATGGGGCAGCCCCTTGGAAGGCATCTGTGGAAACGGAAGCTGCAGAAAGCCTGTGAGAGCTTCTCTTGGCGGGAGCTGGTCTTGTGCTGTTGCTCTGAGCCTCCAGCCCTGCTTTGCCTCAGGCTCACCATGTGGTCTGGGCAGCTCCTATGTGTTCCCATGCCCTGCATATGTTGGCCTGGCTGCTGTGTCCTGGCCTCCTGGAGGAAAAGTGAAAAGCATGAACTTACAGGGCTTTTGGTTCCATGTGCAGGTGATACAGACAGGAGACAGGGAAATACTGGATAGGAAAGGGTGGTTCCCTGGCAAAGGCCCCACCCTCAACGCTGAAGACCCATGGCCCTAAATGAGGACAGGTGTATCTGGTTTTGTGCCCCAAAACTTGCCTTTTGGCCCACCATTTTCTGCATCTTGCCCCCATATAAACTCAAGACCTTAGTGGGCACACACACAAGTGGCTGAATGTCAAGACCAGCAGACCAGCAATGACAGAACAACACAGCAGAGAAAGGGAGAAGAGGAGGGACATCTGGACACTAAGGGGAGTTTGGCTGGGGGCAGTAGGAGGCAGCCCAACTCCAGGGGAAGACCACCTTCCTACTCCAACCCCTCTTCCGACTCCCCAACCATCTCACTGGGAGCCACCGCCACCACTCAGCAAAACCTTGCACTTATCCTTTGAGCCCACGTGTGATCCAATTTTTGGGGGAAACTGGGCAAGAGTGCAGAATTCAGAAAGCTGTCACACTGGCCCTCTGCCCTTAAAATAAGGCAGAGGGTCAATTGAGCTAATTAACAACACAATTAACACAAGCAGCTTGCAGACAGCACACTGAAAGAGCTTTGTAACACATGCCCACTTGGGCTTCAGGAGTCGAGGACACCCACCTCTAGACCCTGCCATGGGCCAAAGCCCAAAAGTGCTTGCCCCAGCCTCTGCACCTGCCCATCTTCATACTCCCCCTAGGGGTTTGAGCAGTGGGGGTGAGTCAGTAGGTGAGCCACCCCGTTACACATTCTGTGAGGGGAGGTGGGGAACTCCCATTTCACAGGCATGTGAGTCAGGTATGGGAGGCTCCTGGACCGCCTGCCCTCTCAGTTGATCCTTTGCATGCTGCAAACAGCAAAACAAAACCGTTCAAATATGGATGCTATTCTTACTTGATGTGCACAGTGTGAAGGGAAAGAAGATAGCGAAGGGGGTCCAGAGGACCACCATCCTGACCTGTTTGGATTCTCTTTTTTATGGAATATTAAGCAAAAACCCAATACACAGAGCCTCTCACAGACAGGTAAGAGAGTTGCTGTCAGAGGGACCAGAGCTGATTTGAGCCACTTCTGAGCTTAATCCTGGGACTGAAAGCTGAGGGCTCATAGCGAAGCTCCCAAGGCCCTTCTTGTGTTTGCTCTTAGGGGTGGAGCTGAAGAATCAATGCCCCTCTTTTCCAGAGCCAGATAGACATCAACCTGTTCACCTTTCCACATTCCACATCCGATTTCCTTGTTGTCACCACCTAGTGATAACACTGTTTTTAAAGAGTACACCTGTTTATTAAAATGAAAAACAGAAATGTACATTTTTGTTCTTTGTTTGCTTTAAGAAATTTGATCAAGTTGCAAGGAAATGACTGGGCACGGCTCTGTACCTCCTCGGGCAGTGTGGAAGGCAGTGAAGATGGCTGCATGGCACGTGGCTCCTCCAGGGGGTGGTCTGGCCCCCAGGCATCATTAATCAAAGCCACTGCCAAGCAGGATTCAGTCCATGGCAATGTCCCCAGTGCTTCCTCCTAGGGGGCCCTGACACCTTCCCCAAAGGCCCACCTGCCCAGTGCCAGTGAGCCAGGGGCTGGCCTCCCCCCGAGGACTTCAGGACACCGGGTGGGCTCTAGGGCACTTGGCCCTGGCAGGCAGGCTCTGAGCTATGGAACAGATTGAGGCTGGAGGCCAGTGTCACTACTGCCCAGATTTCTTCTCCTTCTGGAAGCTGAAGCTTGTACATCTGTTCAGTTTTCTTTGTTTTTGAGCAAAGTAGTCAGCCCGGGCAGTGCTTGCTCACGATTCCAGGATGTAGTTAACCTTCAGCACAATTTCATTGACGGTAGCAGCATCTGATTCAAAGTAGAGGTGTTTATAGTCGTGATTGCTTAGATATGTGAGTTTAAATATTGCGTGACTGGGGCTTTTTTCTTCAGCAAGGTCACAGGCACAGAGCAGGTCAGAACTGATTAAGATGGGTTTCTGCTTAATCCAAAACTTAGTGCTGGCTTTCTGATTCGTAACAGGGTCTATCTCTACTTTGTCTCCAGAGATACCTAGCTATATGTCGGTTGTGAATCACAGTCTGTGGACTATTCTGACTTTGAATGACTTGTAATGGTGGCTGCTAAGGATATCCTGTTCTGTGGCTATGTCAATTTGCGAATCCTCCTCAAAAACCCCATCTGCCCTTGAACTGTTCTCGCGGACCAGGCAGAACTCCCATGTGCTCTGGCTCTCCAAAGTGCTGTCCAGGTCAATGGCGACATTGGGCTCACTCTGCTTCTCCAGGCAGTACTGAGGGCCTGAAATTTTCTGGGGTCCTTTTCTTCGCTTCACTGCCTTTAGTAAGATTTCCTTCATGGTGACCTTTGTGTCACCTGGCCAAAGCTGTGGCAACAGAGGCCAACCACTCCACCTTCTTCTCCGTGTCCTCCCCAGATCTGATGTTCAAGTGGCTCGGGGAGAGTGAGAAGCTGGTCAAGAACCTGTTTGAGCTGGCCAGGCAGCACAAGCCCTCCATCATCTTCATCGATGATGTGGATTCCCTCTGTGGATCCCGAAATGAAAATGAGAGCGAGGCTGCCCAGAGAATCAAAACGGAGTTCTTGGTCCAGATGCAGGGGGTGGGAAATAACAATGATGGAACTCTGGTTCTCGGAGCCACAAACATCCCATGGGTGTTGGATTCAGCCATCAGGAGGAGGTTTGAGAAGCGCATTTACATCCCCTTGCCAGAGGAAGCTGCCCGAGCACAGATGTTCTGGTTGCATCTGGGGAGCACCCCCCACAACCTCACGGATGCAAACATCCATGAGTTGGTCCAGAAGACCGAAGGCTACTCGGGGGAGGACATCCGCATCATCGTGTGGGACTCCCTCATGCAGCCCATGAGGAAGGTGCAGTCAGCCACACACTTCGAAAAGGTCTGTGGCCACTCCCACACAAATCCCAGCATGATGATTGATGACCTCCTGACCCCATGCTCACCAGGGGACCCAGGGGACATGGAGATGACTTGGATGGATGTCCCTGGGGACAAACTCTTAGAGCCTGTAGTTTTCATGTCAGACATGCCGTGGTCTCTGGCTACCACCTGGCCCACGGTGAATGCAGACGACCTCCTGAAAGTGAAGAAATTCTCAGAGGACTTTGGCGAGGAGAGTTAAAAGCTGCCTCACTTGGGCAATGGTGAAGGTGGGAGGTTGATTAGGGCAAATCCAGGCACTCCCCATGTCAGCAGCCAGACAGGGCTCCAGGGCTTGTCCCAAAGTCACTAGAGTTCCCTCTACTCTCTGGCCACCCACCAGGGAGCTGGAAAGAAGGGCTTTGCAGCTGCAGAGACACTCTGCCACCCTGGGGCACATGGTGGACACTGGCTCTTCCTACTTCCTCCTCTCCTGGATGCTCACCAGCTCCTTCTACCCCTTTTTTTTTCTTCCATCTTTTGTTCCCCTAAATTAATACTGCTTGGATTTTTGTCTTGTTTATAAATAAAGATAAATTCATCTGGAAGAAAAAAGATGATGGATGGAAGAAAAAGCAAATTCCTGTCCTCAAGCCATGTGAGGATCTAAAACAGAGTGTAATTACTTAACCCTTAATGCAGCGTGCTTGTAAGACAAAAGTCACCTTCCTCTAGGGTGAAGGCCACAGGAATCAGTGAGAAAGCCACCTTTCCTGGTGCCCCATAGCACAGATGATGACCCGAGATCCTCACCACCTCCCTCCCTCTTCAAACACAGCCTCCCTTGGGCTTTTGGACAGAAGTGGGATGTTGATTTGTTCTGTGTGACCCCTCTCTCATATTCCAACTTGGGCCTTGGGTCTGGCTGCAGCCTCAGACTCTTTTTGACTGCAGGCCTGCATACCTGGCACTCCCCCAGGGGGAGCCTGGCCACTGGCACCTGAACCCTAACCTCGTGACTCAACTCAGCCACAGTGGCAGCCCCCGGGGATGGGGTACAGGCTGTGTTCCAGGTGCTATGCTAGGCACAGTGGCTCTGAGCTAGGATATTCCATGGTCCCTGGCAAGGAGAGGAAACCGAGGCCCAGGGAGGTGACTTCAGGAGGATGGCATGCACAGGCTTCCCATGAGTGAGCCAACAGCAAGTGGTGGAGCCAGCCTTCAAACCTGGCTGCGCTGATCCGAGGCCTTGCGTTCCTCCCATCCTGCCTGCATTTATCCTTGAAGTCAGCTTTCCTCCTGAATTACCCATATGGGTAATTGTCACTGCCATCATCCCTTTCAGACAGGCTGGATCCATGTCATCTTTGATGCCTTTTGGCCCTTGTGTCCCACACCCCGTAACAGCCGCCAGGTAGTCCTGCATTCCCACACTTCTCCCACCGCTGGGACATGGCCACAGGTGCTCCTTCCCTTGCCCTCCCTCTGCCCCCCCTTGCTTTCCTTCTCCCCACTTCTTCCCATGGGCCTCATCACCCACCATTGGGAGAATCTTTGTCAAAGGCCATCAGTCATTTTAGAAACCTATAAAGGCTGCAAACTTTTCATGTCTGCATCCCAAGCTAATAAGATCTGTCACCAAACCACATGCATTGGTACCATTAACTGAACAGCACTGTCCCTGCCCATGAGCAGGTCCCAGGCTTCACCTCCTCTATGCCTTTGCTCACAGGAGTTCCTTTCTTAAACTCTTAATTATTCAAGGCCCAGTTTAGATGCTGTCACCTGGAAGGGAAGCTGAGGAGGCATACATTTTCATGAACAACCTTAGAGAAACTTGAAAGCCACAGAGACGTGTTTGAGAAGAGCATCTCCCCAACCTAGGAGGGCATTGTGTTGTGGGCAGGGGCAGTAGAGAGAAGTGGTATTAGAGAGGGATGACAAGTTGGCAGCAAGGGGCTCAGGATGCCTTGGAAGGTGGGAGTGGATCATGCTTCCTGGGTGGTGGAGGTGGAAATCTTTTTAAAAATTTAGATGACAGCTCACTCTGTTTGCACACATGACTACAGCTGGGCTTGGTTTTGTAGGCACAGCAGCACTGTGAGAAGAGCACAGTCAACAGAGAGATGCTTGCTCCACTCTCCTGTGGGCCTGAACAGGATCCAGCTGCACCCCACCCCCCTGCCCCTCACATGCATTCCCCCTCTGGCCTTGGGGAACTCCAGAGTCCCCTTCATCCCCACCCTTCTTGGTGCAGCAGGCCTTGCTGGGGTGGTGGGCTGTGGGCTGCAGGCGTCTCAGGCCTGCAGAGCCTCTGGTTTAGTCAGCCTCCCTCTCATGGCTGCTCCTCATTTCTCTCCACTGCTCTCTCTCATCCCACCCAGCTATTTGACTTCACAAAACAGTACAGAGTGGTGCTCTCACCCAGGGAGCTCAGCATGAAAGGATTCTTTCTTTCTGCACCTTCCTGGGTTAGGAGGAAGCAGTGCAGTGTGCACTAGCTTGCTGCGACTTGGGCAAGTAGTGAAGGTAGACGGGAGGGGACAGAGGGGCAAGGATGGGGATCCTCTCAGGCAAGGATCCCAGAGAAGCTTGTGTTAGGGGGTAGGTGGGCTTTGGTTTGGGTCATGGTTTCATCATCCATAAGCTATGTGACTTGGACCAGTTTCTTTCTCTCTCAACCTCAGCTTCCTCGTGTGAAAAGGGAGCAGATAGCTTAGCGAGATGGTTGCCCTGGAGATTAAATGGGATTTAATTTAAAGAAAAAGTGCTAGTGTTTCTTTGCCAGACATGGACCCACCTGGGGACCCCCTTGGTGCGACAGTAGAGGTGTCTGTTGGGTCTGCACTCACCTTCTCCCCACACATCTCTTTTTCCAGGCAGCCTCAGTCAGAGGCTCTTGCTCCTGAATCCAGCTGTGCACTTTACCTGGGTGGTGTAGGCACCACCTGGGGGGCACCATGCAGCCAGTAAGGACACCTACCCCAGCCTCTTGTGCTGCAGGTGTTGGGATGAGACAGAGCCTGGGAAAAGATGCACCATCAATCCTGTTCTCTCCTGGGGCCACGAGCCAGAAAGGGTCAGCCCGAACGGTCCCATTGATGTCCACTGGGTGGCACTACTGTCCTGTCTTACTGCTGTGCCTTTTAGGCATAAGATCGCACTTCTCCCAGAGAAAGCTGTTCTGTGGTTTCAAACTCTCATTGAGGTGCCTCAGTGCCACTCCCTTCCTGCAGGGACCATAGAACTAGCAAACTTCTCTCTCCTATACACTTAACTTTTAATATCTGTTTTTATGAAATTATTCTCTTTTCATTGCAGAAAGCACAGATAGGCAAAAACAGGGAAAAAATCATAATTCCACTTCAAAATGGTTCATTTTGTTATATATCATAATGGTCTTCCTATGCATAATTTTTATATATGTAGATACATATTTTTAAAACAAAACAAAATGGTGTTTCCTCCACATGCTGTTGTTGTAGCTTGTTTTTTTCATAAATGTGTCATAAACGTGCTTTGTTGTCAACAAGGATGCATGTATTCCACTGCAGTCCAGCTGTGCTGTGTTCCAGTTATATGGAGATACTGCATTTTATGTAGTTACCACTCTTCCATTAGATCTTCAGGCTATGTCCAGTTTTTCCTCTGTTTTAAACAACATGGTGATAAATATAACCACATCTTAGTGCAGCAGTGATTCCATCTGTTGTACTGGACCATCTTCACATTGCTGTAAAGAAATGCCTGACACTGGGTAATTTATAAACAAAAGAGGTTTAATTGGCTTACAGTTCTGCAGGCTGTACAGGAAGCACGGCAGCATCTGCTTGGCCTCTGAGGAAGCTTCAGGAAACTTACAATTATGGTGGAAGTTGAAGGGGGAGTAGGCACATCTTATGACCACTCTGGAGCAAGAGAGCAGGGTGGGCAGGATGGGGGTGGTTTCTCACACTTGTAAACAGCAGATCTCACAAGAACTCACTATCATGAGGACAGGACCAAGAGGATGGTTTGGGTCATTCATGAGAAACTGCTCCCATGTTTCGATCACCTCCCGCCGGGCCCTACCTCCAACACTGGGGATCACGATGCAGCATGAGATTTGGTGGGAACACAGATTCAAACCATATCACCATCCTAGCAAAGGGCCTGTGGGACGAAAGGCTGCTGGAAGTCTTGGATTAGCTGCCTCAGTGTTTTATTTTTATATTTTTGTGTGTATAGATTCATAGTTGTATTCATCCCGCACATTAACATTGTTTATAGTCCATGTTGCTCCTGACACTCAGGTTGTTTCAAAGCTGGTGTGACAGCCACTTCCTGCTAGCTCAGGTCCTCACTGTGGCCCAGTCAGTCTCGGCTCCAGGACAACAGTATGTCCTGGGCTCACCATGGGCATCCTTGTCCCCACAGTGGACTCATTTCTCCAAGCTGCCCTGATTTCTTTCTTTCTTTTTTTTTTTTTTGAGACAGTTTAGCTCTTGTTGCCCAAGCTGGTC
>NW_016108175.1:16452-28383 GCF_001604975.1 Cebus imitator | reverse complement strand
CTGGATAATTTTTTGTATTTAGTAGAGATGGAGTTTCACCATGTTGGTCAGGCTGGTCTCAAACTCCTGATCTCAGGTGATCCACCCACCTTGGTCTCCCAAAATGCTGGGATTATAGGCGTGAGCCACCGTGCCAGACCACCCTGGTTTCTTTTTAATGCGGAATGATATTTCAAAATCAAGATGTGGGTGCTAGGGTGTTTGTAGTGCTCCTGGTTCATTTCAGTAGACAGATCTTAGAAATGTGTTTTCAGAATGAGTTCATATTGGTATTTTTAAATAAAAATCAAAGAATTCATTTATTTGACCTTATATTGTATATCTTTTTTTCTCTTAAGCTAAACATTTGGGTTTTCTAAAATATTAATGTAATTCTTACCTACTGTATCCTGCAATATACATAAAAGTTTTGAAATCATAATACCACTATTACTTATAACAATAAATCTGATTGAAGTTACATTTCTTTTTTGCTCTTAGAGTGTAACCCACTAAGGATATATGGTCACTAGGCTATAAAGTCACCTGAAACCAGGCCTTTTTTGGTGTGCTTCTGTTGTCAGTTTGAGAGATAGCTAGGCTGTTTTTGTTTCATTTTGTTTTCAGTTTTAGAATTTGCTTCTTTTCTTTTTTGATTTAATTATAGTTTGAAAATATGCAATTGCTTCCGTGGTTCAAAAGTCAAAGCTATATAAAAAATCTATTCAGGAAAGTCTCACTTCGACCCTCCTCTTCAACCTGTTCCCATCTCCATAGAGAATCATCAGTTTTACTAGCTACTGGCCTATCATTCCAGTATTTCTCTTTTTCCCCAAGAAAGCATGTATATGTCTTCATTTTTCCTTTCCTGTTTTATTTATGTCGGGGCATCCAATCTTTTTGGCTTTCCTGGGCCACACTGGAAGAAGAATTGTTTGAGGCTCAGATAAAATACACTAACACTAATGATAGCTGATGAGATTTTTAAAACTCACACACACACAAAATTTCATAATATTTTAAGAAAGTTTATGTCCTGGGCTGCATGCAGCCCATGGCCATGGGTTGGACAAGCTTGATTGACATGGAAGCCATCTTAGTCAGTTGCCCAGGCCATCGCTCCTCTAGTGGGCTCTGTGGTTCTCTGACAGGCAGATGTAGCACAGCTCATTCAACCAGTACCCTCTGGATAGGCAGGCACATGATTATAGGGAAACACCCGGAGCATATGCTGTTTGGTATTTGTGGCCTGTATCTTCTCAGTAGACTCCTAAATATGGGGTTCCTGGGTTTAAACGTGCAAATATGTTTAATTTGTTGACTGCAATCTGACTGCCCTCCACAAGAACTGCACTGTTCTGTATCCCACCAGCAATGTCCAGGAATGCCTGTTTCTCCAGAGTGGTTACTTTTGGATTTTTGCCAATCTATCAGGTGAAGGGCTGGAGATTCTTATTTGTGGCTGGGGCTGGGGCCTGGCCATGTGTATTTTTTTAAATTTCCACTGATGAATTTGTTGCATGGCCAGGGTTGAGAATGACTGTGCGAATTTGCTGGATTTCCTTTGCTGTTGCTGCACGTAGTTTAAATGAGACTGCCAATACCACATATCGTTCACCATTTTTTTTTCTGTTAACTTGCCATCAGCCTTTTCTTTGACCTCTTCTTTCTGTTCACGTGTACTTGCTGTATCTTAGCCCAGACTTCCCATTTCCTTTCCACCAGGCGTTTGGGAGGTCACAGGGTCCTGATGCTGTGGTCTTGGTCTCCAGGTGTCTGACTTCCAGCAGCAACTGCTAGCCTGCGCTGGGGTGGAGGCTGAACACTGTAGTGCAGTTTTCCTGTGGAGAGGAGCCATGCCCAGGGTGGGACAAGCCAGTGTTCAGGTTCTGGCCCCTGTTGTCTGCATGTAATCTCATACTGTGACCAGGCCACAGGGGTGGAGGAGACCCCGGGATGGGAGCCTCACCCTTCATGTGCTCACCCAGGCTCTCCTGCTCTGCTCCCTGCTGCCTGCTGCCCAGTATGACAGCGGTGATGGCCGGGGGTGAGCACTGTCAATTGCTGCTCCTATGATGGAAGATGGGGAAATGCCCTTCCCGCAGTATGCCTTGCAGCACACCTGCATCTTCAGGTTTCAGCTCCTCCCAGGGTCTCACCGGGTTACATGATCCCTCCAGAAAGCATCCTGCCCCTTGTCATGTGCAGAAGGATTTCCAGTCAGCCCCTGGAATTCGTGTTCCAGCAGAGAGAGCTGCCTCAGATGGTCAGTCCCAGCCAGCTCACCCTGCCACAGCCTGGGCTCAGGCAGGAAAGGGTTTTCCAGGGCAGCAGCGCTCTGGCACACCCTGAGTATTTTCAGGTGTTTGAGAATTTGCACTGGGACACCCGCCACAGAGCCGCACAAGATGAGCAGCGTCAATCTAGATGATTATGGAGGAAAGTGTGAGCTTCCCCACCCCTCAACCCTTAGGCTGCTAAATTTTCTTAAAACCTCCAGGCATCCCCTGAGGATGCCATGCCTGAGAAAGCTGCTCATTCCCTTTGGCTCTCTTCCTCTTTGGTTATATTCTCTCCTGCTATAGGTAGGGATATGGGGACTGGGGGGCATCTCCTGTGGCATGCCTGGGGCATGCAGTGCCTGTCATTGTGGTGCCCATCAGGACCCCAGAGTGAAGAAGGGAGGACTCAGTGCCAGGGCAATAGGAAGGCCCCCTGGGACGCTAGTGCTGTGACGTGTGTCAGAAAGGCACAGTCAGCAGCAGCACCTGGGTGTGTTTGGTGGGAGGTGGCACCTTCCACCCTGTGGTTCCCGCCCAGGGGAGCCAACTCCTCCCCCACTGGCTGGAGTCATGCCCTGGGTCTCTCTCCTTAGTTTTAAGCCTCAAGTTAAGACACCATTTGTGGGTGGCTGAAGGGTGCTCCATGGGGGCTCCCTCTCTTCCTTCCTTAGATAGACAAGATGTGTGACCTCCTCTGTAACTTGTGTGGTGTGGTTCCTGGAGGGTTACTCTATTTCTTCCCATCCTACAAGTACCTGTGCCAGGTCCATGCCCACTGGGAGAACGGCAGCCTGCTGGGCCGCCTGGCCACCAGCAAGAAGATGAGTGGCCCAACAGCTGGCCCTCTCACTCACAAGGACGTGCCACCGAGTCCTCCTGGGAGCTCTTGTGCTCAGTGAGTCAGGACAGGCTTCTAGCTTCTCATCCCCACCCCTCCCAGTCCCTGACTACAGAGGATTTCCCCAAAGCCCCAGGTTGCAAGGCTCTCCTGTCCCCTGGCCAGGAAACACAAAGCCACCAGCAGATCCAAGACCCAGTGACCTGAACCCATCTTGGGAAACGTCCTCTGTCTCCACATATTCCAGTAACCCAAGAGCACACACCAGGTGGAGCAAGTGCCACTCTCGTGTTCCAGGTGCATTCAGGTGCAGGTGTAACTCTGAGGCTTGGGCCTGAGACCTTGGTGGGGAGGCAGCTGGAAATGTTATGAGTGACATCTAAGCTTTGGCTCAGCACCTCTGGGGCTTGGTGTCTCTCACGAGGCTGTGGCCAGGAGGGAGACTGGGTGATGGGGACCCTGCTCCTCTCTGTGACTGGAGGAAAGATAAGTGAAGGGATCAACTTCTCTGACAACCTAGACTGGTAATTAGTGCTCATCTTCTGGGTTGTTACGTGGCCGACCATTCCTCTAGCAGCTGGGCCCCTACCTGCTGTCAGCTGCCATCAAAGCCCAAAGCCAGGCTGTGACTGCTCAGACCAGCCAGTTGGAGTGAGGGACTCAGCAGCTCTGGGTTAGGCCCTGGGAGAACAGGTGGAAAAATCAGGCCGGCCATCAATGTAGCAAGACACAAATGCATTGGCCTAGATGGGATCTATCAGCTGAACCCGCCCTCTCTGGTAGGTGGAGAGTTGGGAGGGGCAGAGCTGCAAGCACAGCCGAGGAAGTGGCAAAACAGAGCAGCTGGTGATGTGTGGGTGATGATCTCAGGCTCCTGTTTCCCCCCAGGTATGTGATGACAAGCGTGCCCTTCCCCAACATAGGTCTCCAGAGCTATATAAGATTGCCTATTTGGATCACACCCTTGTGAGTGTCCCGTGTTGCAGAGGGTAGGAGAAGAGTGGGTGGTGGGTGGGAGTGGTGTCACTCCTAGCACTGACACAGCCAGGCCTTCCCTGCCGGGCATCTCCTGTCCCCTCTGGAGGTTCAGATGCCCCTCCACAACCTCTTGATCTTCCCTGCAATGTCATCTGGATCCCTACTGCTTTCATTGGCCAACAAAGCTTGCTGGCCTGGCTCCAAGGCCTGGCAGGGTCTTTTCCCATGGAGAGCTGCAGGCAGGCAACAGTCCTCAAGGGTCATCCCCTTCACCCCCAGCCCAGAGCCCCAGGCCAGGCGTCCCCAGGGAAGAATCTGGTGGAGAAGCTCTGCAAGAAGGCCATCAACCAGTCCACAGCAAGCCTGACTGCCTCCAGCTGGCTGGACAGATGGGGGCTGGCGAAGGGGAGAAGAGGAAACAGGCTGCCTGCCCTGTCTCCCACCTGAGGCTGATGAAGGGGAGGGAGATGCCATGGAAATGTGCTGTCTGGAAGGCAGCTGTAACTCAAGAGCTCTAGCCTCCTGTCCCGTGAGAGCAGGGCCATCGGGCGCCAAAGGGGTTCTGCCAGTATAGTGCTCCTGGACCAGTAATATGCCCGGCCCTGTCCTAGCCAAGCTGCCGGCCTGGATTTGAGCCTTCATGGAGGTCATAGCCACCTTTGGTTCTGCCATTGCTGCCCTGTGGAAGTTCAATCCTCCCTTTTTCTTTCCTGAGAGCCTCCACCACCCCAGGATCACATTTCTCACTGCCTTCTCCCTGTCCAGTTCCACTGGGAGAAGTCGACCTCTTCCTGACGGGCAGCTGCACCACTGCCTGGGACTGAGCCCTTCCTTTGCCCTGCCACTGGAGACTGTCATGGGCCTGGTCTGCAGGGATCCTACTACAAAGGTGAAACCCAAGAGTGTGTGCCAGAGCGCTGCTGGGACCCAGGCACAGGCATTAATGCCCACAGGTGGAAACAGGTGAATTCTGAAGAAACAGTGGGTCCCTGCCACTCTTGAGGTCTTCCCAAGGCAGTTCCCATCTGTGGAATCGAATGTCTTCCATCCCGCATGGCTGAGGGTCAGCCTTCTCAATGGACCTCTGCAGGAGGCTATGGGGGCTGCAGCCTCTGCTGTGGCATTTCTGTCCTTACCACCTTCTTAAAGAAGAGATGGAGCAGGCCCATCTGCTTCTGCCCTTTTTGTAATAGCTGAAGCTAGCTGCCCTGACTACTCACCATCTGGTCTCAATTTAAAAAGATCCCCAAGGCCACAGGGCTCCTGCCTGGGGGCTTGTCACCTCCCCCACCTTCTTCCTGAGTCACTCCTTCTGCAGCCCTGCCCCTAACCCACTCCACAGCCTCCCCGGATTTCTATCTCCCTGGCTTGGTGCCAGTTTCTGCAAGTCGATGGCACCTCCCTCCTCAGCCACTTGAGCAAACTCCAAGACACCTGCCCCGACACCAGCAATGATGCCAAGGGCCATTTGGCTCTCAGCATGACTATTTTTAGAGACCCCATGTCTGTCACTGAAAACCTTTTTCTGTGGGACACTACCCCTCCCCCCGCAACAGCTGCCCCTGCTGACTGCACCTCTCCTCCTCTGACCCAAGGGAAAGAGGTCATGGTCAGCTGAGATCTTCTGTCCCCACTGCCTAGCGACCAACAGGGGCAAGAGGAAAGTCACTGACTCCGAGACATTTACATCCTGCACAGCTAGAGGTCTTTTATTAAAAGTGCACTGTTGGTTTCTGCTCAGTTCTTTTTTGATTTGTGCTTCGGTTTTCTCTGGAAGCCTCTTTAGGGAAGAGAAGAGCACAGTGGTGCAGGCTGGGTGGAGCTGTCCCCCATTGGAGCACAGGCATACAGTAGCCCCCGCCCCAGCCCTGTGGCCTCAGGCCAGCCTCTCGCTCCCTGAAGGTGGTCCCTGCACAGTCCCGGGACAGCTCCATCACTGGCCCCTCCTAGGGCAACGGGTCTCAGGAGCTTGTCCTGGCTGTGTCCATGTCGGAGCAGTGGCCCAAGTCTAGGATTCCCAGTCGTCCTCATCCTCCTCTGCCTGTGGCTGCTGTGGTGGCGGCAGAGGAGGGACGGAGTCTGACATGCGGGCAAAGGCTCCTCCGGGTCCCTCACCAGCCCCAGGTACTTTCCCAGAGATGCCTGGAAGGAAAAGGCTGAGTGAGGGTGGTGTGTGGGAAACACTGGTTCCCCCAGCCCCCAGAGACTTAAACACAGGAAGAAAAAGGCAGGAGAGAATTACAATGTGCCGGCCCAGGGCAGGCAGTGGCCCTGCCTCCTACCCTTGCACCTCATTATCAGCTTGTTGAAGAGATCCGACATCAGGTCCCCACCTTGGTTCATGGCTCTCACCGCAATGGGAAAGCCACAGAGTAAAGGGTTCAGTCACATGAAACCCCAGCTCCCTGTCCCCACCCCCATGACACTCCCAAGTTCTCCAAGGCCACTGTGTTTCCCAGTTAGCTCAGAGCTTCAGTCTATCCCTGACCCGACACTGGGCACTGATGAGAATGCGCTTACATTTGAGGAACACTCTCCCAGTCACCCTCGGGGACAGGACCAGGGTAGGCAGCACTGCTGCACAGGTGGGGAAACTGGCCCAGAAAGGTGAGGCAGCTTGCCTGGGATCACTGAACAAGGCACAAGCAGCGCTGGGCACAAGCTCAGAATCATAGTGCCCAGGGCACTGCTGCAGTATGCGCAGGCATCACATCACACCGGTGTCTGCGTTCACAGCAGGCACTATGGGCAGCCTCAGGAGGCCTCAGGTCCAGTCTCTAAAAATATCTCAGGAGGCTGTGGTGGCTGACCATTGCCTTGGCCCATTCTCAGCAGTTGAGGAAGATTCTCCTTGCCACAGTTGGAGCTGGGTGAGCTTAGAGAGGAAAGCTCCCCTAAGACTCCCAAACCAGGAAGGAGCCATGGCCCACGCAAGAGGGCTGAGGACCTTGGGTGATGGCCCGGGGCTTCCAGCAAATGCCCTAGGGGAACCAGGGACAGGCTGGCAGGAGCAGGGGGTGGGCTGAAAGCACCCTGTGGACTTGTCCAGTGCCAGACAAGAGGCAGCGCTTTGTCCGAGGCCCTCCAACCACAGGCTCCAGGGCCCGCTCACCTTGCTCCTGCTCTTTCTGTTGCTGCTTCTCCAGCTTTTGCTCCTTCACGCTGTGCAGCTTGGCCTTGCCGATGCCCCCAGCTTGGTAGATGGACTCTAGCAGAGTGGCCTGGCCCTCAGAGGGGTCAACCACTTCCCTGAGAGCTCCCTCAACTGGAGGTGGGAGGTGGGGAACAGGATAAGGAGGAAAGGCTGCTCAGGCAGGGCTGGGGAAGCTTATCATGTCCAAGACCCTGCTAGGAGGGAGGGCACCTCCCCTTGAACGAGGAGGTTCGTGTTGGGGATGCTGAGCCTTTGAAGACTCTGAAGGGCCTGGGCACACAGGACCTGGGCACTGACTTCTGCAACACCGGAGTGCAGGCGATGTGGGTGCAGACACTCCCTGACCCTCTCCAGCCCCCACCCTGCACAGCTGGACCCCCAAGCTAGCTGTGCACTGACAGTCTCAGCTGCACACATGAGCCATTAAAGGGGTTTTGTGCCACTTCTGGATCCTAGAGACAGATGGGAGATATAACAGTAAAGCTGAAATGCTGTCATTTCGGGGACACTGAATCATTTGTTGCTGTAGTTTGTTATTAGACCTTCTTTCCATAGTTTATTAGGCCTCTTCTTTCCATTGGTTTAACTCGGAATGGGGAGCCCAGAGCCTCACTTGTTCAGGCACTCTTCTGCCCAAGAGGTGAGAATTCCAGAGCTCTACAGTTTGAAAACCACTATTTTATGAACCAAGACATTTGAAACGGGAACTATTAAGAAAATCAAGTATTTCTGGCCACTTAAACCCACAGACAATCCACCTGAGTGCACCAAGCACACCAGAAATGAGCAGAGGTGTTCTCAAAGAGCTGGTCTCACCTGAAGGAGACACACGGCTGCTGCTGCTGTCCTGCCTGGTGCCTGGGCCTACAGGCGCCACGGCTGAGGGTGAGAATGGGGGGTGCACTGGCCAGCACCTCAGGAGCTGGGGGAGGTGGTGGGGGTGCTGTGAACACCCCATCTTCTAGGTCTGAAAGAGAAAGTGTGGGGTGTCTAGGGAAGAAGGTGTCTGAGCAGGGAGGTCCCTGGCTCAGCTCCCATCCCAGCGCCCAGCTCATCTGGATTGAGAAGCTCGGCTACATCAGCGTGGAAGGTGGACAGTTCTGGAATGGTGCCAGGGGCAGAGGGAGCAATGCTGGGGCCCAGGTCAGCACTGTGCATGAGGTCGTTGGCAATGCCAGGCAGGTCGGACAAGTAGGCTTGCACACCAATCTCAGGTACTTGGCCCAGGTCTGGCACCTAGTAGTTCTCTGGAACCTGGAGAATTAGGTAGGGACATGTGAGAGGTGATAGGGCCCTGCAGGGGCATCCTGCAAGGCCTTGTGTGTACACCCCATGAGTGGAATAAAGAGCTCAACAGCCTTGCCTGGAGAGGAGCCCTGGCAGGGCCCCCAGCCACTGCATCTGTCCCTACCCCAGCCCTGTTCCTCCCACCTGCTGCTCCAGCTGCTCTCTATTGCTGATGGAGAAGGGGGCATCAAACAGCTTCTCCTCTGTCTCCACCCCCAGCATCACATGGGTCTTTGTTATAGCACCAGCCAGGGAGTCCAGGAAGACGCACTTCTTGTACCTACAGGGGCGATGTGGGGTCAGGCAAACTGACAACTGCTGTCCTGAGCCCATATTCCTACCTCTCCCACACCATCAGGGGCACAGTGTGCATGGTGGGGTCCCAGGTCTCCCAAGCCAAGCCACCCCAACTACCCATGGCTCCCAGCCTTGGTGCTATACCTGTGTCTAATGCCCCCAGTCCCCACTAAGCCAGGCCAGGCCTCCCGCCCACACCCCTCGGCCCTGCCTTCTGGCCATGCAAGATCTTGGTGGTGTTGAAGAGCAACAAGGAGCTGACAGAGCTGATGTTTCTGGGAAGACCCCAAACCTCTCCTCTGCGTCAACCTTGGGCTCCAGCTTGGCACTGATGCACACAGGTAAGTACTTCGGCTTCTCCTGGGAGGGCCAGAGGGGCCAAGGGATAGTGAGTATTTAGGGCTGGGCCAAATCAGCTGCCACCCCTTCCCAGTTAGCCTCCTCTGCGGGACAGAACCCTATGGAAGCCCTGGCTCATCCCCAGCATCCAGGCTTCCAGGTGTGTGACAGGCCATGTGATGTGCATGGCCAGCAGACCTGCAGGGCCTGCCATGCTTGCTCTGGATCCTGTGGCGGGGTCATCTCTGCAGGCCAGGGTCCTGGACACCTGTGAAGATGGAGCCATATTCCTTCAGGTGCTCTGAACAGGGTACTTGGCACTGGAGAACACCTGTGGACAGAGGGACAAGTCTGAGGGGCCCCAAGAAGCTCAGATGGCTAGGCTTGCTTGGCAGGAGAGGGTAGAGTTGGGAGCCTAGGTGGGAGGAAAGTCCACGGTACGGGTGGGCAGCAGGGCAGAGACTGGGCAGCCTCAGAGGCATGGAGTAATGAGGGACAGCCAAGTAGCCTCAGGACACAGGAGTATGGGGGCTACTTTGATGGCCTTCTTGCTGCCCTTGATCTTCTCAATCTTGGTCTGGGCCAAGGAGACCTTCTCCTCGATGGCCTGCACCTGGCTCTGGCTCTGCTCTACCCACTCGGAGATCCTGCCATGGAGAAGATCACAGAAGCTGGGACTGCTCCCTACCCCCTGCACACCTCCTGCTCCTAACAGTAGGCCTGCTAGACCAGCCCTCAGGTAAAGTCTCTTAAGTCAGGGTCACCTGCTTGCCAGGGTCGAACTTGGTGCCATCCAGGTGGCCTCTACAAGGATAATCTAACCTGCACAATCGAGGATTTGACAGTACTGAGTTCCCTGCACTCTCGGTAGGGACAGGCAGCCACCTGGCCCTATGCTGGCACCTGCACATGCTATCTGAAGGACAGCCTCCAGGGCACACAGAGGATGGCATTTACACATGCACACATGGCTGTTGATGGGGTGAGGCAGTTCACAATACCTCACGATCACGTGCAGTAGACAAAGTGACCTGTGCAGAGGGGGACTCGAGACCGGAGGCTAAGAATGGTAAGGCTGGAACTGAGTGTTGTCACCTAAATTCAGAAGAAGAACTGCCCCTGCACATAGTGAATAGCTCACTGAGCAAGCCCTGCATCCCGACCATGGCCCACAGGCTCTGTATAGTCTAGCTCCTCACCTGTTTCCATCTCCCCTGGTGCGGGCTGGGCCCAGTGGCACAAGCTGCCCTGCTGTTCCCCAGATGTGACAAATGCATTCTTGTGCACTTGCATCTCAGGGAATGCCATTTCTCCAGACAACCCTGTGGCTGGCTCCTGGTGTGCAAGGCCCAGGTGCCTGATGCTGTAAGGCACATAATACCACTCATGCTTTTCCACATTGTTTGGCCACAGCAAGGCCAGTCTCACTGCAAAATTAATTCTGATGCACGTGTGACACACCATCCTCCTCCCAGTCACCTCTGTAGCTCCCCTACCCCCAAGAACCCAGCCTTTGTCCACAAGGGCCACACTCCACATTCAGAGAAGCCTCAGCATTCACCTGGCATGAGCAAGCCTGTGTGAGGCACAGGGATGAGAAGGCAGAGGCACAGCTGGGTTCATGAGGAAAGGGAGGGGGAGGACGTGGGGCGGCAAAAGGACTACAGACTCGGGCGAGGGAACGCCGGGATTTCTCTAAAGGTTGGAACGAATGACCTGCAATCAGACCCAACAAGCCGAAGCCACTCCCACCAACTTTAGAAGGCCTTGGCACCAGAGAGCCAATTTCACAAACCAGGGGTCCCCATCCCCTAATGAGTCTGCCCTGATTACTCCAGGGGGCTCAGGCATGGCAGGGCTGGGAGTACCAACAGGCACCCAAGCAGCTTAAGTGTTCCATGACAGACCAATATGAAGGTGGCCACCATTCAGAAAGAAAAGAGAAGAGCATCATCTCCTCCCAGTGAGGAAGCAGGGCCACCCCCCATCTCCATTTTTTCTGGCTGGGGAGAGGACTTCATCTGCTGTGAGGGGTCCTCCAGCACAAGCTGTTTTAATTCACCCCAGTTCACAAGGCAGCCTTATTCTGTCCCTGGGTACTGACGCAATCTTCAGTAGTTGCATAAGCTCTGTACTCGAGGTCTACAGGGGCAGTGGGAGGAAACTGGGACTGGGAAGGGCCAAAGGCTCCTCGGTTCTGGTGCTGCCATATAGGAGAGAAGGGGTGATCACTCAAAGCTGGAAACACCAAGCTCAACGAGTCCTGGCAAGTTTCTGGAATGGATTATTAAACAGAGAGTCCGTAAGCACTTAGAAAAGAGGCAGAGGTGAGTCCCAGGGGCCAGCATTGCTCAAAACACACACCATTTCTCTTTGTAACAGGGTTATTAGCCTGCTGTGCCCGGGGAAAACTTGCAGCACAGTGCATCTTGAGTCAGCACGAGTTTTGACGGCTTCTAACAAAATCTTGTGGACAAGATGGAGCTATCGGTGTTGGAGAAGAGAACATGCCGGAAAAATCAGAGCCAAATGAACCACAGCCCCAAAGGGTACTGGTGAGCAACAGTGATTCCAGCCTTGCATAGAGAAACCTGGCAGGGCCCTTCCAGTTCATTCAACACCTGGATAGAAAACTGGGGCTAGCACAGAGGGGTAAAATGGTCTGCATGATAGAATCAAGACTCAGATAATTTTTAAAGGCCAGAGGGTAGACTGCAATCACCAGGATGACATTTATAAGGAACAAATGTGAAGCCCAACATTTAGGATTTAAAAAT
>NW_016108175.1:7990-15925 GCF_001604975.1 Cebus imitator | reverse complement strand
ATATGAAGATAACTGAAGGATGTTCTGACTGAAGATCAGATGACCTTGAGAATATGATCATTCCCTTCAAATATCAAAAATATTAAAAGGGCTGTCGGGTGAAGTGAGTAAACTTCTATCAGGAATAGTGGGCAGAGTTTCAAGGAAACAGAGCTCTGCGCTGTTTAAAAAAATGACAAATTTCTAATAAACAACTGCATCACTTTGCAGAGCAATTAGGCTCCACCTCACAAGCACCATCCAGGGTGCTCCAAGGGTGAATCCTCCCTGAGGTGGAGGCAGAAGACATGATCCTGGGGCTCTTTCCTTAACCAGGAGCCTTTGGGACTAAGGAATGGCATGCTTGCTGACAAAGCTTCCAGACTGTCTATTATCTCATGGTCAGAGGCCATGGTGCCAAGGACAAGTGCAGATTCAGGGTCAGAAAGCTTGCAGCATGTCTGCTATCTCTGTGGACTGGCAGGATCGTCTGGGAGGCTGTGGTGGGAAGGCCTATAGGCCTCACTGGGGCCAGGGCATAGATGAACAATGCCCACCATGAGGGTGGGGGAATGGTGCCATGAGAGCCATCTGTTTGCCATTCCTGGTATAGACACCCTTGGCTTGGTGGTCTACTTCAAGGTAGATCAGTTTACAAGCTCAGTGCTGAAGCCATCCCCTCTGGCACACTCACCCAGCATGAGAGAGGAAGCTGCTCTGTGGGCATCAGGGACAGAACTAGCTCACCCAGCCTGCTCTGCACGTGGTCTCACTAAGGCTCTGTCTTCCTCTATATCCCCTGGAGAGGACCATCTCCAAGCATCCCTCGATTCCTGATTCCCGACTCCACCCCTTACTGTTCAGTATCTTGAGTGCATTCCATTTGTAAAGCACAGTGCTAGGGGCCATGGGAGTCAAAGATGAATCAGACAACACACATCCACTCCCAAAGAGACTCAGGCCTCCCAGGTAAGTAAGAGATGAGCATCAATAACCACAGCAACTCATGGGCCTGGGTTTCATGTCTGTTTAGCAGCAGAATGACCCTGGGGAGGCCACTCACTGGTTTTTGCCTCAGCTTCTTCCACTGAAAAATAGGAATGGTCCCTTCTGCATCATGTGATTCCTGTGAAAGTGACAAGGAACTGATGATCGCCCATCACCGTCAGCACACTAGTCCCTAGAGGCTGTGGGGAGGAGGAAGCAGGAAGTACCCACTCCCAATTCACTGCTTCTCCTCCCCTGCCTGTCATGACCCCAGGGAAGCAGACCCTGAACCTGTGCTCTTTCCTTTACCTTCATCTTCTCCACTCTGGGATAATTAAGAATGACTTGCTAATTATGCCACGATCTAGTGCAATGTGTAACCTTGGGGGCCACCAGGTGCTGATCAGTAGAAAGAACAGGGGAGAAGGAGGAAGTGAGGTCAAGGGGAAAGGGGAAATGAGGAAGAGAAGAAAAGAAGAGGTGGGGAAAAGGAAAAAGAAAGAGATGGAGGAAAGGACCAAGAGCTATGCAGAGAAAATCACCCTTCCCAGGGGGAAGGTGCTGGGCTGTGGCACGGCCTCTTGGGTGAAGAGGTTGTGCAGGGACTCATTGACAGTGGCAAATGACAGCATCCAAACTTCCACACACACAGTCTGTTCCTTCCTCTTCCCTGTGCCATCCCAACTCCCTTCTGCCTTGTCATCTACGTCATGGGAAGCAGGTGACATATCTGGCCCGATATTTTTGGGGCCTGGCTTCTCCCAGGTGAAGAGGGACAGATGGAGGGGCAGAAAGAGGGGGCAGGAAGGGGCACAGCTAAAGAGAGCCTGGGAGGTGCTTGTCACTCCCAGCTGCTGCAGAGCAGGAGGAGAGAGCACAGCCTGGAATGCTAATTTGCCAGGCATTCACCTGTCTGCACCACCGGGCACAGGCACCAGTGAGGCCAGGGACTGGGCTGTGCTGGGGCCTAAGATGGGGTGGGAGGGAAAGAGAGGGCTCTCTTCTGCCCACCTGTTTCATCTGTGCAGAAGGTTTATAAGCAGGAGAAGCATGTGTAAGGGGAGAGATTCAAAGCTGGTCACATCCTCACCAAGAAAGCCCATGAAAAATAAAAAGTCCACGTTTGTCCAGTGCCACAGAAAAAGGGCAGGTGGAGGAGGAGAGGTGTCAGTGCTCCCCACTCCACTCCCACTCATCACTGACTCCTCCCTTTCCTTCATCATTGTTCCCTATCTGTCACCATTTCCTGTCATCCGTTTCCTCTGAATGTCTCACCCGGCCCTCCCTGTTTGCAGGTCCCCTGTCTTCAGTCTCATCCCTGCCACATCCTGACTACAGCAACAGCTTCTGGGTGTCCCTGGCATCCACTCTCTCTTCATGTCCCTTCTGTGACAGGTGCCTGATGAACCTTCCTCAACTCTTCTGTCTCACCCCTGCCCTGCTTGAAACCCAATCACTGCTCCCTAACACTCCTAAATCAACCTAAGTCCTCTCCTGAGTACTCCATGGACCCTAACTCATTCATCCCAACTTTTCACTTATTACTTTACCCCACACACTGCCAGGGAGCCTCCCATGGCCTCATGGGGACACGGAGGAACCAAGGCAAAGCTCCTTGGCACCATTCAGAGGCCTGGCCCACAGGCTTGTGGGAATGCCCTGTGAGCTGAATGCAAGGGAGAGGCAGCACTGATTGCTCCCCATGCAGAACCACTACCCTACTCCAGCCCCTGTGCAGGCTGGCCTTCCCGGCAGACCATCCTACACCACGTTCCAAGCCACACAGGCTTCTCTCCAAGCCGGTGGCCCCATTTCCAGACCCCATCAGGGAGACCTGCACGCCTACCTCCCTACCCTGCCCTCCTCCTCCAGGAGCCTGTCCTATGTGGAGGAGGCACGTGGCTTTCCTCTCCAGCACATATTTTCCCTTTACTCAAGCAATGGCCCCGTGTCCTTTGGGGAATCCATCTCTCCTGCAGGCCTACACCCTGAGCTTCAGGTGGGTGGTCTGAAGAGCTCCTTGGTCTAAGCCAAGTGGCATGTCATAGTCCCCTGGCCCCAGTAATGGATTCTGGGACAGACACAAGGACCAATTCAGGCGAGTGTGGCCTCTAGAGCAAGTGGGGGACATAAGAGAGCATTCTTTCCTGTTGAAACTGACCCTGCCATGTCACCTTGCCACCACAAGAGCATGGCCTGAGAATGCAGCCAGACTCAAAGAAGCAAACTGACAAGGAAGAAATGCAAAGCCAGGCCCTGATGATGTCATTTTAGCCCTAACTCCAAAGGCCACTCTACTGATTGGTTACCTTTTGCTTAGCTTAGTTTGGGGAGTTCTGACAGGTGTGCCACCAATTCTTACCGATTTCTCTCCCTTCTATCTAGATCCTGAGAAGCCCACATGGTCCATGCTACACAATTAACAATTAGTCTCGCCCTACATGTTCCCATTCCAGCCCCTAAGCTCTTTGAGGACACAGTGTCAGCCACATAATTAGTGTCTCTTAAAGATCCAGCAGGAATGCAGAGCACATGGTGGAGAGATCGATGCAGTGACCTGGAACCTCGCATGAGGGAGCCAGGACTCAGGCCCAGTGCTCCTGAGAAGCATCTTCCCCTCCCTGGGCTGCACCAGCAACTTGAGGGTCCCACACTCAATGAACACAGCACTCCACTCCCCATAAGATGCCTTCCTGCCCTCTCCTCATCCCATCACTGGGCAGGTGACATGCAACTGTCTACAAGGTGCCAAGTACCAGGACAGGAAAGGAAAGACACCAAAAATCCAAGGCTTCCCTCAGAGAAGGGCAACCATGCAATCCCCATCTTGGTGAGGAAACTCAGTTTCTGAGGGAATGGTTTTGGCCTCCATTCTAAGCACTGAACATGGGGTAGCCATAATCTGGAGCTGATGGCTCTTAAAGACCTGCATCCTCCTCTTGCCTAGGCATCCCTTGGGCACATTTATCACAATGATAAGCACAAAAGGTACATCCAACAATTTCAGTAACTGTTGATGACAAGTTAATGAATGGCAACCGAGTCCAGTGAACGGGTCAAGATTATCAACAGGGAAGAGCTCACATTTATTTCCTGAATTCCTCCTAGGTGCCAGGCACTGTTCCCTTTCTTTCCATGTTTTCATTCATTTAGTCTTTAAAATAATTCTACCAGGAAGCTACCATTATTACCACAACTTCACAGATGAGAACATTAAGGCTTAGAGGGATTGAGTTGCCCAAGGTTACAGAGGAAGCAAACAGGAAAGCTGGATCTGAGCCAAGGCATTAGCTCCAAGGTGACCCCCTCAGCCACTTCAGTGCATGACCCCTTGGTTACAGGGATATTCTTGACCATATGGGGGCAAGTTGGGGTGAGTCAGAGGGGTGAGGTCATTCAGGAAGAGGTAGGCTTCTAGTTGGTGACAGAAGTGGAGGCTGCACAGTGAAGGATCAGGGGATCCAGGTCTGGCAACAACCAGGGAAGGGCAGGGCAGGGGTGACTTGGACCATGAGAGGGACCTGAGTCAGGCGGTCGCATACTTCCCACTGGGGTCCACCATGTGAGACACTGTGTGGGATCCCAGGAAGGAGACCAAGCTTCATGACCAAAGACAGGACCTGTGCATCCAACAACCGCTGGGACCTTTGCCAGGAAACAATAAACACCACTCACTCACTCATATTAGATAAACACTGAGTCAAAATTCACCAGAGCCCAAGGACTGTGCGAGGTCAGCACTGCTGATACAAGAAGCCTCAGCCCTCCAACTTGGCTCCCGCAATGGCCGCTTCATGCTCCAGCCATGCTGGCTTTCTTTCAGGTCCTCTACCTCTGGGCTGCAGTTCATGTGCTTCCTTCTTTCTGGAATTTTCTTCCTGACCTACCCAACTGAACCCTTAGACTTTACCACAAATGTCATTTCCTCACATCCCCCTTCCCTGACCCGAGATCAAGCCAGGTCTACCTGACCCAAGACCAAGCCAGGACAAGCCTCGCAGCACCCTATCTCCCCTCCACAGAGGCTGTAATAACCCACAGGACCTGGGGCCATGATTTGTGGCTTTGAACCCTGGCTCTGTCACTTGGCCAGGTCTCTCAGCCTTTCTGTGCCTCAGTTTCCTCATCTATAAAATGGAGATGACAGCAGTGACTGCTCATAAAGTGTGGCAAGGGCTAAATGAGTTAATGCATTCAAGTCAATGGTGGCGCATGGTTAATGCTATATAAATAACGGTGATTACCAAATATTATCAACAGGCCTTGTCACAACTGTTATTAAAGAACTAATCATGCATTGGTTATCAGGTCTTTCTCTCCTGCCAGCATGTGCACTGCAGTTGGAGAGGGATGCTGCCTTATCCATGGCTGGATCTATAGAGTTTCTTACAATGCCTTGTACACAAACACTATTGGGTACGTATTTGCTGGCTGCAGGAAAAAGTGAAGAAGTATGCCCCCCAAATGGGAGAAAGAGAATGAGTTAGGAAAGCAGAGCCACCACAGGAAACCAGGAGGCTAAGTGGGGTGGAAGCGAGTGAGCTCTCAGACTCTCAGGAGCAAAACCTTCCAAGCTGGGCTCTTACCTCAGCCCTTCCCACACAAGGAAGCCAGATGGGTCCCTCAGGACCAGGATTTCCCCTAGGGGGCTGCTCCCAGAGGGTATGTTGCTGGGACTGCCCAGGATGGGGATGGTCCTCTGATGAGGAGGAGGTGAGTGGCAGCACCCACCTGCTGAAGATGTCTCCAGAGACCTTCTGCAGGTACTGCAGGGCATCCACCATCTGCTGGATGGCCTCCTCTCGCCACAGGTCTGGCTGGATGAGGGGCACGGCATACGTGTGATTTGCCAGGGAGTGCTGGGTCTTCACAGGAGTCATGGTGCCCGTGGGTGGGAGCTGGAGCATCAGAGCTGCCCACACTCACCCGCACCCACTAACTCTAATCCAGCCATGAGTACAAGGCTAAGGAGTGACAAGAGTACATACACAATTCTCCTCAAAAAGGAAGGAGAGACAACACAGCCCTCATCCCAACTATGCACATAGCTTCAGCCTGCACAAATAGGGGAGAAGGGGACAGAGCATTTGGTGGGAGGCCAGGAGCATACAGATGGGAGTCTGCTGATGCCTGCTGAGTGAATGAGGGAGGGGGAAGGCAGGACCAGGGACTGGGGAATTGGTAGGGCCAACGAAGGAGTTCAGAGAGGGGGCAACATTTCCGATCCCTTACAAGGTGCTTGGTAGCTGCCAGGCACCCATTCCATATACTGTCTCAGTTCAGCTCCCGACCTCGGATAAACAAGAAAGAAACCTTAGTTGCAGAGAAAAAAAGACGCTGAAAACCAAGGGATGGAAATGGGATAGTTCGGGAGATTGCCTGATCAACTGCCAAATGGTACTCAGTTCTGGAAAAGCACAAAAAATGTGCACACATGGGTTCTTTCCACTTTAACCCCTCAGAATTTAAGGTCTGGTCCTGAAATAGACTGGGCAGTGGCTAGTGACCCTAGGTATAGGGGTGTCCAGCCCTGCTCACCTAGATAAGAGCTTAGGGGGCCTTAGAGGAAGGAGGTGCATGTGGGGGTGGAGGACAGGAAGGAAAAGCACTCCTGGAATTGCAAAGTGAGGGCAGAATCTATTTATATTGGGTTTAATTAACTCTCTCCCTGGTGCCACTAAAGCAGCAATCACACTGCAGATGGCACTGATTTCATTGGCAAGAGATGCACCAGGCAGAATATTAAGGGACCAGGCCCCTATAAATAGGCTTAATCACAATCCCTCACTGGAAAACTGTAAGGAAGACATTAATCAGCCCTGGCACTGTACCCTAGACCTGCTCTCCTAAGCACTACAGCAGGGCCTTGGTTGCAACACAAGTGGGTTGGGCTGGTGAGTGTGGCATGAAGGGTCCAGGTTTCACTTGAGTTTAAAAGGCTGCGACACTGGGTAAGTTGCCTTCTCTGAATCTGATCCTTTCTATTTCCCTTCCCATTCTCCAGACTGAGAACCAGCACTGCTGAGATGTGGTTATTCCCAATAATAATTCGCATATTTTATATAACGCACTGCATGAACATCTTCACCCAGCTGAAGCCTACTCCTTTGCTCCACCTGCTGGCTTACCCAGCCCTTCCTTCTACCCTCCTCAGGCCAGCACTTTTCATGATATGAGGCAATCGTCCTGCTTTTCAGCCTTTTCTCCAGCAGTGAGCTCCTCCTTTGCATACAGGCTTTCCAGATCTGTACTTGGCTTGAATACTCATCAGGGCCCAGGAGTTACTCCTCACCTCCCACTTCTTTTTCCTCCAATCATATAACAAAAGCATGGCTAGCTGATGCCCAGCCATCTGAGAAGTCTAACCCTCCTGAGACCCATCACAGCCCTTGCAAGAACGTTCCTCCCTCCCCTTCTTTGTATTTATACTGATGCAAGTTTGCTGGCCAACCTAACTTATCTCTGTACCTCACTTCTCCCATATGTAAGATCACAAAGAGGGTAAAGGTGGAAGATATTTCCTGTGCACATCTTAAGATGAATTCCCTGTTAGTGTGTGTAACATGAATTCCTTGTTAAGTGTATAAGATGAATTCCTTGTTTGTGTGTATGCTGTTTGCTCACACACACATAAGACTACATACACAATTATCCACAAAAAGGAAGCAGGAAGCCCGTTCAAGAATGGGACTGAAGTCTGGGCATGGTGGCTCATGTCTATATTCCCAGCACTTTGGGAGGCCTAGGTGGATGATCACCTGATGTCAGGAGCTCGAGACCATCCTGACCAACATGATGAAACCCCGTCCCTACTAAAAATACAAAAATTAGCTGGGCATGGTGGTGCACGTCTGTAGTCCCAGCTACTTGGGAGGCTGAGGCAGGAGAATCACTTGAACTTCGGAGGCAGAGGTTGCAGTGAGCCAAGATTGTGTCACTGCACTCCAGCCTGGCAACAAAGCAAGACTC
>NW_016108175.1:4109-6316 GCF_001604975.1 Cebus imitator | reverse complement strand
GGGGAAAAGTTGAAAATTTATCAAAAGTCATCTTCTCTAAGCGAGTTTTATAGTGAGACATCCTAGCTCCTCAGTTCCACAGTGGGTAACTGCAATTCATTCTAGGTCCATGATATTTCCTGTCTATCCATTTTGTTACTCTTCAATCGACTCCACAAATGCATAAATATTATTTAATAATGCTGCTCTTCTTGCATCTGTGTCATGTTCATCAAGTTAAGTTGCACATGTGTGTCACACAGTATTTCTAGTAGGCAGCACTGCTTCAGACAATGTGGTGTAAACTGTGCACTCCCAGGAAAATGCACTCACTGCATGCCTCTCTCAGAGCCCTCCATGCTGACCATTCTCTCACACCCCACTCCTGGGTCTCTCCCCGAGTTACAGGCCTCGCTGTAAGCCCCAAGAACCCAAAGCAGTGTCAGAAAAGGGGTCCCCTACTAGGGCCCGGGCGCTCCCAGTGGGCAGCAGCTGCGAAAGAGCCCTGCAAGGCTTCCCAGAACCTGGCCTGGGAAGGAAGGTGCGGGACGGGGGCGGCAGAACTGGGATGCCACAGAGCCCGTACCCTGCACTCCGGGCGCCTTGGCCTCTCCGATAGGGCTGGGTAAGGCCAGGGTGCAGGGCACAGCTCCAGAAAGGAGGCTCCGGGAAGGGCCCAAGACGCCTCCCTGGCAGTAGAGGCCCAGTGGCGGCATCTGGAGTAGAGCCAGGCACCAGAAAGCCGCCGCAGGACACAAGCTCGGTGGGACAGAAGCTTAGCAGGTCACGGGCCTCCCATCCACCTCCTTTTAGCCGCTCTGGGTCACCCACATCATCCTGATACAAAAACCCAGCAGGGATTCAGCAAGAAGAGAAAACTTTCTTTTAAATTGCATTTTAGGTTATGGGGTACATGTGAAGAACATGCAAGATTGTCACATAGGTACACATGTGGCAGTGTGATTTGCTGCCTTCCTCCCCTTCACCTATATCTGGCATTTCTCCCCAAGCTATCTCTCCCCAACTCCCCACCACCTGCTGTCCCTCCCCTATTTCCCCCCAACAGACCCCAGTGTGTAGTGCTCCCCTCCCTGTGTCTGTGTTCTCATTGTTAAACACCCACTAATGAGTGAAAACATGCGGTGTTTCATTTTCCACTCTTGTGTCAGTTTGCGGAGAATGATGGTTTCCAGGTTCATCCATGTCCCTACAAAGGACACGAACTCATCATTTTTGATGGCTGCATAATATTCTATGGTGTATATGTGCCACATTTTCCCTGTCCAGTCTATCATAGATGGGCATTTGGGTTGGGCCAATATCCATGATGAACATAGATGCACAAATCTTCAATAAAATACTGGCAAGCCGAATGCAACAGCACATGTAAAAGCATATCCACCACAATTAAGTAGGATTCATCCTGGGGATGCAAGGCTGGTTGAACATATGCCAAGTCTGTAAACATAATTCACCACATAAACAGAACCAAAGACAAAAACCACATGGTTATTTCAATTGATGCAGGGAAGGCCTTTGACAAAATTCAACAGCTCTTTATGCTGAAAACCCTCAATAAACTAGGTATTTACGAAACGTATCTCAAAATAATAAAAGCTAATTACAACAAACCAACAGCCAATATCATACTGAATGGGCAAAAACTGGAAGCATTCCCTTTGAAATCTGGCACTAGGCAAGGACGCCCTCTCTCACCACTACTATTTAATATAGTATTGGAAGTTCTAGCCAGAGCAATCAGGCAAGAAAAAGAAATAAAGGGTATACAAATAGGAAAGGAGGAAGTCAAATTGTCTCTATTTGCAGAGGACATGATTGCATATCTAGAAGACCCTATCATCTCAGCCCAGAATCTCCTGAAACTGATAAGTGACTTCAGCAAAGTCGAAGGATACAAAATCAATGTGCAAAAATCACAGGCATTCCTATACACCAATGAAAGACATAAAGAGAGCCAAATCAAGAATGAACTGCCATTCACAATTGATACAAAGAGAATAAAATACCTAGGAATACAGCTAACATGGAACGTAAAGGACCTCTTCAAGAAGAACTACAAGCCACTGCTCAACAAAATAAGAGAGGACACAAACAGATGGAGAAACATTCCATGTTCATGGTTAGGAAGAATCAATATCATGAAAATGGCCATACTGCCCAAAGTAATTTACAAATTCAATGCTATCCCCATCAAGTTACCAATGACC
>NW_016108175.1:0-1751 GCF_001604975.1 Cebus imitator | reverse complement strand
AAATTTTAGTTGTCTCAAGAAGCAATTTAGTCTCCCTGCCAGGACTTGACTCAAAAGCTGGCTTGCAGAAGGGAAGGTGACTCTGACTCAGAAGGGAAATCATGCTTGAGAGGGTTGATCTGGGAGCAAAAGAGACCTCATTTCTTACCTCCACTCACCGACATGTTAGGAATAAAGGTGCATTTCTCTGGGCCTGTGTCACCTTGCAAGATATTAAATCAAATAATATTAAAGATCCCTTGCATCCTTCATCTTAATGGCTCTACTGTCTCTAAGGTTCTGGCATTTGAGGCCTTATGGCAGGAAGCCCAGATCACCATCCAAGTTATTGATTGGAAACCCTGAGTGCCCCATTGGGTCAGACCTGATCAGCCACCTCCATACCTGAATAAATGTGCTCAATATCTTTACCGCGAGTCAGAATGACACTTTATATTCCTGGAGCACGGTGACACACTCTTTTGCCAAAGGCAAAATTTCAAGTCCAGAGGAAATGGGCTCTGAGTAACACAGGCTACCACTGCTGGGGATGGGTGGGAGGTGACCTTGGAGTTCTTCTCTCTGCTGGGGCCGAGAGTTCCCCCCAGAAGGTAGAAAGCAAGGCTGAGCTCTTCAGGGACAAGGCTGGAAACAAGAACTTGGGCTGGGGAGAGGAAACTCTCTCCTTCCAACTGTTCTCCATGCACCTGACACATCTCAGCATGACTTGTACGCTTGCCTCATGTCTTTCACACATGTCCCTTCTGTTATTCAGCCAACTGGATACAAACATGCCTTGTACACTTGCCTCATGTCTTCCACACATGTCCCTTCTGTTATCCAGCCAACTGACCTCCTTCTTCCCTGACTGATCAGTGTATACATATGAGGAAACTACCTGATGTCAGTTAAAAAAAATAAGACTACCCAAAAGCATTGAAGACAACAATCTCCAGGGAAAATTCAGGGCTGAGAACGTCTAAACTCATCAGCAGGTATGGAAAATTTCATAATTCAGATACCATCTGATTCCTGAAGAAAGGCCATAATTAAAAATTCAATGCTTATACACTGCTGGTGGAATGTAAATTAGTACAGCCCCTATGGAAAACAATATGGCTATTCCTTAAAGACATAAAGTAGATCTTCCATTCCATGCAGCAATCCCACTATTTGGTATCTACCCAACACAAAATAATTCATTCTATCTGAAAGACTCTCTCTTTACACATACACATACACATACACATACACATACACATACACATACATATACATACACATATATATTACTCTACCAAAAAGGGAGAAAATAATGATTTTTTCAGCAACTTGGATGGAGCTAAAGACCATTAATTCAAAATAAAATAACACAGGAGTGGATAAACAAAATACGTGTGGTCTGATTTGCAAGTGTGAGCCAAGCTCTGAATACACAAATACATATGGAGTGATATAATGGACTTTAAAGACTCAGAGAGGGGAGGATGTGAAGGGTTATGTGGATTTTTAAAAACGACACATCAGGTATAACGTACACTACTTGGATGACAGGTGCACAAAAATCTCAGAATTCACCACAAGATAACTGATCCATGTATTCAAAATCCACTTGTACCCCCAAAGCTATTGAAATAAAAATATAAAAGAAAGAAAATCTCATAATTCTTGGAACATCAGGTAGAGTACTCAAGAGTTTGCCTAAGCAGTGGAGAAAATTCCCCTACACTTAATGCTCCTGTGGTCTCATGAAAAATCCTAAAAGCAGGCCT
>NW_016108174.1:262457-276315 GCF_001604975.1 Cebus imitator | reverse complement strand
ACGGGGGGGTGGGGAGCTGGAGAGAGATAGCAAGGGGAGAGATGCCAGATGTAGGTGATGGAGAGGAAGGCAACAAATCACATTGCCACATGTGTACATATGCAACAATCTTGCATGCTGTTCACATGTACCCCAAAACCTAAAATGCAATAAAATAAATAAATGGGAAAAAAAAACCATAATGAGATACCAACTTACACTGTGCAAAATGTCTATCACTGAAAAGCAAAAAAAAAAAAAAATGTGTAATGATACAGAGGAAAGAGAACGCTTACATATTGTATGTTGGAATGTAAATTTCTAAAACCTCTATGGAAAACAGTGTGACAATTTCTCAAAAGACTAAAAATAGAACTTCCATTTGATTCACCACTCCCATTACTTGGTATCTACCCAAATGAAAATAATTCCTTCCATAAAGAAAGTACCCACACTCATATGTGTATTCCAGCACTAGCCACAATAGCAAATACATAAAATCCATTTAAATTTATCAGTCAATAATCGAAGAGAGAAAATTTGCTTTACATTTATACCATGGAATGCTACTCAAAGATAAAGAAGAATAAAATAATTTATTTTTCAGCAACATGAATAAAATTGGAGGTCATTATCGTAAGTAAAAAACCTCAGAAATAGAAAATCAAGTTCTGCATTTTCTCAGTTATATGTGGAATTCAATTATGCATACACTTAGATACAGAAACTGGAAAAATAATAAAGAAGTTGATCTCATAGAAATAGAGAGTAGAATGGTGGTTACCAGAGGTTAGAGATGGCAGAAGGATGAGGAAATGGGGACAGGGTTGTCAATAGGTACATAGTTATGGTTAGAAAGGATAAATCCTGGTGTTCTACCACACAGTACAGTGACTATAGCTAATAATAATGTACTGTTTATTCTATCATAGCTTGAAGAGAGGATTTTAACATAAGGAAATAATAAATGTTTAAAGTGTTAAATATGCTAATAACTGGTTGGGTCACTGTACAGTGTATGTGGTACAGTGTGATGCAGTGAAACATCATATAATGAACACATGATAATTATACATGTTTACAGAGTACAGTGTGATGTTTCTACACTGCAGCATGTAGTATGATGCAGTGAAACACCACACTGTGAACCATAAATGTTACTGGTTCAGCAAGGAACTGTAGGACACAGAGAAGCTCTAGGTCAGCCATGACCAGAAGCAGGTCATTTAAAGGTGGTACAGCAGACAGAAGGGGGAAAGGGAAAGTAAAAATAAGAGAGAAGGTATGGCCACATTAGTGTGAGGCTTTGATTAGGCTTGCTGAATTCACACATTGGATGTGAAAAGGAGCCAGTAGAGGAAGGTATTTAGCAAAAGTTCAGTAAATCTGCACTTTACACAAGATAAAACAAACCCAGAGTGGAGGAAGCAATCAAATAGGGAAGGGCAGAGGGGAGGGACAAGTTCTAGTCTTGTCTTGTACTGTGAAGATAAGCTGTTAATTTACAATGTCAGGGTGAGCGAATTCACCTGTAGAGATATCTGGACTTCTATCTGTAGCTATCTGCTTAGGAACAGAAGAAAACATCCCCTTACCGCTGTGGGTTCCATAGCATCTGCTCCTTCAGCAAACCCACTCCCACCCCTACCAGGTGCTGACCCCCACCAGGATGTCATATGTCAAGAACAGCCTACCAGCACAGCCCAAGGGGTGTGCATCCTGGAGAAGTTGTGCTGGAACTGGGGGGCAGGGGTGCATGTTTCCCAGTCACAGAATCTCCCTCACATCACCATTCACGGCCTCTGTGCCACAGGCTTTCCCAGTGTGACACAAGATAAAAACCCCACCTGAAGTCTGAGGGGCTCACACAGAACACCACATCTGTTTAAGTGGCTAGAGAGGGTAAAAGCCATGGGTGGGAGACTCTCCCTGCCCTGGGTCTCTTGCTTTAGGACTGATGTGCATCAGACCACAGCCCTGTCAGAGGCATGTGGGTCAGAGCAACTCCATCTTGAATAGTAGCTGGGTAAAGTGAGACTGAAACCTACTGGGCTGCATTCACCAATGGTTAAGGCATTCTAAGTCATAGGGTAAGATAGGAGGTCAGCACAAAATACAGGTCATAAAGACCTTGCTGATAAAACAGGTTGCAGTGAAGGAGCTGGCCATAACCCACCAAAACCAAAGTGGCCACAAGAGTAATCTCTGGTTGCCCTCACTGCTACACTCCCGCCAGGGCCATGACAGTTTACAAAAACCATGGCAAGGTCAGGAAGTTATTATACATGGTCTAAAAAGAAGAGGCATGAATATCCTACCACTTGTTTAGTATATCATCAAGAGGTAACCATTAAAAAAAAAAAGGCAACCAGCAGCCCTCAGGCCTGCTCTGTCTATAAGAGCAGCCATTTTTTATTTCTTTATTTTCTTAATAAACTTGCTAGCACTTTGCACTGCTGACTAGCCCTGAATTCTCTCTTGCTGAGATCCAAGAACCCTCTCTTCAGGTGTGGATCAGGACCCTATCCTGTAGCATATTTTTGGTGGCCGCAGAAGGGACTATAGTGCAGAAACCCTGACCCAATGCTACCTGTGGGTAAGCGTAGGGTCCTGTAACATCTTTCTGGTGACCATGAAAATGACTATTCTGAGAAAAACCCTGACCCAAAAGCTAACTTTGGGTAAGTGGTGGGGGTCTGGTATAATCTTTCTGGTGAATCCTGAAGGGACAATACTGAAGAGACCCCTGACCCAAAGGCAATAGACTGCAGCACTGATCAGGCAACTTTGGGTAAGTGGTGGGGTACCCAGGTAAAGAATGGGACCAGGGGCCAAAAGCAGCAGCTCATGCCTATAATCCCAGCACTATGGGAGACTGAGGTGGGCAGATCATGAGGTCAGGAGTTCAAGATCAGCCTGGCCTGTTTCTACTAAAAAATATGAAAATTAGCCAGGTGTGGTGGGGTGCACCTGTAATCCCAGCTACTCAGGAAGCTGAGGCAGGAGAATTGCTGGAACCTGGAAGTCAGAGGTTGCAGTGAACCAAGATCATGCCACTATACTCTAGCCTGGGTGACAGAGTGAGACTCTGTCTCAAAAAAAAAAAAAAAAGTATTGGGTTAGAGGAGTTAACTCTCTCCTAAGACTAAGTGGGAAAAGTGGGTTAGAGGCCCCGCTTAATAAAAGGCAAAGATGCTTGATTGACCTTGGGTTAGAGGCCCAAATTAGAAGGGTTAGAGTCGCTTCTAAGATTTAAGAGGTTAGAAAATCCTCTCAGTGAAGTTCCTCTCAGCTAGGAACAGGTCTGGCACTATGGGATGTTAACTTCTATTCTCTTTGAATTAATCTGTCTTGCACTTTTTGCTGATGGCTGTGGGTAACAGGGTTAACCATGTACAGGATAGTGGGATATGGGAAGCTTTGTCCTTCCTAAAAGGGGAAACTTGAGAGCTGACAGGAATGCTGGAAAGAAGTTCCTTCATGATAGCAGCTGCAGCAGCCTGAACTTTTCAGTGTCGCTGCAATGGCTGGGTCTTTCTCTGGCCTCCCTGATCATTTCATCTTCTCCACCCTGCCACAGACAATGCTTTTGTCTATTTCCTTTCCCTTTTCTGTCTTTTCTATTATTCAGGGTGACCATTTTGCCCAGAGACCATGAGTTGAAACTCCAAGTCGGAGGTTGAATTAAAGATGAGGAGGCCCATCTGGGGGCAGATTGAAGACTTGCCAGTTTGATATTTGGTGCTATGCAGAGTGGCTAATGTCTATGTTTTATTACATGTATTTTGCTCTGGCCAAAACGAAAAATAATAAATAATTTTCCTTTATGATTTGGTTTGCCCCCCAGGGTGATGGTGCCAAAAGCTGGATCACAAGGGCTGCTCAGGGAAAGGGAACCCAGAAGTTTGTCATGCCAGAAAAACAGATATTTCTTACCAGTCAGATTTATGGCTTCTCTCTCTGTTTGCAAATGGTTGAATTTACATACCCATCAGAAGTGTACAAGGGTTTCTTTTTCTCCAGTGCTCACCAATACTGTTATCTCTTGTCTTTTTTCGAACAGCCATTCTAACAGGTGTGTGGTGATATCCCATTGTGACTTCACCTGAAAGTGTAAAACTCCTAGAATAAAACATAGGGGAAATATCTTCTTGACATTGGGCTACACAATACATTTTTTGATAGGACGTTAACAGCACAGATATCAAAAGCAAAAATAAGCAAGTAGGACTATGTCAAACTGAAAACCTTCTGCATAGCAAAGACAACAGTCAATGAAATGAAAAAGTAGCCTATGGATTTGGAGAAAAAATTTGCTAGCCATATATATGATAAGGGTTAATACCAAAATATATGAAGAACTTCCATAACTCAATAGTAACAAACAACACCCCAAGATCTTATAACCTGATTTAAAAGTGAGCAAAGAACATGAATAGACACTTTTATTTTAGATTATATACTAATCTCACACAATAAATGTGAGTATTCAGTACAGAAGTTACAGTAATCTCCACCCTACAAAAGAGCACCCTGAGACATTGGGTCATCTTGGATGGTCAAAACCCTCATTTTTATTTTATTTTTAAATTTTCCCTTTTCTTCATCTAAACCACCATAAAAATCCTCAAACATAGAAGATCAAAACTTAGAAATAAATTCCTAGATTAAAAACAACTTTAAAAAGTAAGCTGAAGAAAGAATATATGCAAATAAAAATATTAAATGAATTAAGAATATTCCCATGAAGAAACGCCTAGACACAGTTGTCTTCACTGGTGAATTCTACCAAACATAGAGTGAAAAATTACTATCAACGCTTCATGATCACTCCAAAAATATGAACGAGAGAATAGAATAGTGTTTAACAGGGGCCAGGGTGAGGTCACAGATATGTTGACCAAGGGGTACTGAACTTAGGAAGAGCAAATTCAGGATCTACTGTATAACATGATATAGTAAATAATTTTTTTTTATATTCTTGAAAATCGCTGAGTAGATTTTTAGTATTCTCACCATAAGAAAATAAGTATGAGAAGTAATGCATATGTTAACTAGTTTGACTTAGCTATCCCACAATGAAACCACATTGTCAAACATATTATGCATGTAAATATATGTAATTATATTTTTACTAAAAATAAATTTTAAAATCGAAAAAAACAACTTATCAATTTATTCTATGAAGTCAGTATTACCCAGATAACAAAACCACACAAAAGCATAAGAAAGAAGTGAAACCATAGACCAATATTCCTTGTGAATCTAGACACATATTCTCAAAAGTACTAGCAAACTGAATGTAGCAACATATATTAAAAAGTTTAGACGCCATTACTAAGAGAGGTTATCTCATAAGTACAAATATAACGTTACAGCTCTGTGACCAATGGGCTGAAAGCAGTTAAGAGACTACAGAAGCCAGTGTGCCTGGCGAGGTGCTCACCTCTTTCTTTGAACATTGGGAATTGAAATGCACAGGGTCTAGGCGTGTCTGGTGCAGCTCAACTCATCATGGTAGTGAGGAAGGAACTGAGCAGAAGCTCTGACGATTCAGATTGGTGAGCTGGGGCTTCCACGGAGAGAATCCCAGGGTCCTGAACTCTCCCACTGAGGCTGGCAGGGGCCTTCTGAAGGCCAGTGGAGATAGATGCTGAAGGCTCAAACGGCCAGTGTGAGCCAAGGCTCACAGGTTTGGCTGAATCTCAGCGTGTCTGTGGAGGTGTCCTGAGCAGCGCCAGGATCAGAGACACCTGGGGCTCTGTCCGCTCTGGGGCTGAAGTCTAGGTACTGCACATTAGCATGTCTCCCGAAGGCGGCTTCACGGTTTTCAGCAGATGCTGGCCCTAGGACTTTCAGTCTGTGGGTTCCTCAAAGTGGGGATTTGCACCTCTCTGGCCACGTCCCCATAACCAAAGCTGCATTTCCTCCATCCCCAGAAGCGGAGAGCAGTGGAGACCAGATAGGGCTTGAATTGGAGGCCACCTCAAAAGACAGGGTGTCACAGGGTTTGGCCTCTCACTTTCAAGCAGAACCAGATGGCCACCTCCTCCACTCCAGCACTGAAGCAGGTCTCCTTGCGATGTCTTCCTCTCCTTCACCTCCCTGCTCCTGCCCTCTTCTGGAGCAGGCCAGAAATCAGGCCAGCTGACCCAGAGGAGGAGGAAGAGGCAGAAGAGGGCAGGCAGCACAGCCTGCACTCTCACCACACCACTGAACCAGGCTGCAGGGCCAGGCTGAGATCCAGGCTGAGGTTCAGGCTGCAGGGCCAGGCTGAGGTTCAGGCTGCAGGGCCAGACTGAGATCCAGGCTGCAGGGCCAGGCTGAGATCCAGGCTGAGGTTCAGGCTGCAGGGCCAGGCTGAGGTTCAGGCTGCAGGGCCAGGCTGTGATCCAGGCTGAGGTTCAGGCTGCAGGGCCAGGCTGTGATCTAAGCTGAGGTTCAGGCTGCAGGGCCAGGCTGTGATCCAAGCTGAGGTTCAGGCTGCAGGGCCAGGCTGAGATCCAGGCTGAGGTTCAGGCTGAGATCCAGGCCAAGGTTTATTTAGGCTGCAAGGTCAAGCTGCCGTCCAGACGCACTCAGTGGCCATCTTGTGTCACCCCTTCTTGGCCCGGAACAACAGCTCCAGCTCCCGCTTCTCCAGTTTCCTACTTATGGAGGAGGGTGTAAGTATTTTCCAAAAGAGTTTTGATCCTCCTGGACTCTCCACGGCTGGAAATGGAGACAGTGGCCACTTTTGACACAGTGGACCACCTCCCCACTGCAGCAGCCACTCTTGCCTGTGCGTCACTCCTATGACCCCAGGCTAAGGCGGCCCCTGTGGCCTCCTTCCCTCAGCCCACTTCCTCCTACTCCCACTCTGCCTTCCCCACCCGCGTGCCCTTTGCCACCCTCCTGGTAATCACAGCATAGCTCCTAGCTTTGCAGATGCCCTGGACGTGCAGTGATCTCGGGTCCTGCCCAGGCCCTGCGATCATTTGGGGAGGCGACCAGAAAATTTGTCGCTTCCCAGAAGGAATAGAACAGAACGCCAGCACTCCAGGAAGAAGTCAGGCATCCTGTAGGGACAGTGGGAGCAGCCCACAGCAGCAGGGTTCTGCGGGGTGCTCTGTGGCCTGTGCTGGCATTCTGGAGGCTGAGGCTCTGGCTGGGAACAAGGTTGCCCTCCGGAACTGTGAACCATCCCTTGATTTGGCCGCATTTCTCAGACCAGCTGCATTCCTGAGAATCGCTACCGCTGCATTCCCACGGTTTTCAGTGGTCGTCCACTTGGCACTTTCCCAAAACCTTTCCCTACAGGGACTCCGAAGTGTGCAGTTGGCAGCCAAGGCTTTCTCATCACCAAGTGATTCCAAAGAAAATGATATTCAATTAAATTACCAAGTTTCTGTACACAGTGTGCTTTTGTACTTGTGGAACTGGGTTGAATCTGGAACAAGAGCAGTAGCAGATGTTGGTTTTACCAAGGATAGTCAATAGGTATAGCAGCTGAGACTGTAAGGCAAAAAATTTGTAGAAATACATACACACATATCCAATATGTGAAATATATATACAATAGTGTCTTGTTTTTTTCTCTTAAAAAATGCTGATTTTTTTCTGGTTAATATGATGTTAGCTATGCATTTGTTATACATGGTCATTATTTAGTTGAGGTGCATTTGTTCTATATCTAATTTATTGAGAGTGTTAATCATCAAGCAATGTTGAACCTTGTAAAATTCCTTTTCTACATCTATTTAAATGTTTTAGTTGGTCCTATAGTCTGTCACCTAGGTCAAAAGCACAAATATTTGTATCATAAGGAATTTCCATTTTTAAGGTTTTGAGAAATTTTTATTCTGTTTTCCATAATGATGATACTCATTTACATCGACACCAATTGTGTATTTGCATTCCCTTTTTTCTACATTTTTGCCAAGACTGTCTTTTTTTTTTTTTTTTTTTTTTTTTTTGAGATGGAGTCTGGCTCTGCGGCACATACTGGAGTGCATTGGGGAAATCTTGGGCCATGGCAACCTTTGCTTCCCGGTTCAAGTGATTCTCCTGCCTCAGCCTCAGATGTAGCTGGGATTACAGGCACACATCACCACACCTGGCTAATTTTTGTATTTTTAGTAGACCCCTGACTCTGTTCCCCCTTTTCTGCCCACCTGTGCCCCCAATGCAGCCTTGGACCCTCCTCCTGGGGGTTCTTCTGGGGGTCCTCCTGGGGGTCTGGGGCTGCAGAACCAGCAGATGGCAGCATCCCACCTCTTAGGACTTGTGGCAGCCCCATCAGGAGCCAGGGCTCCAGGTGGGGTGGGATGGGGTGGGGCGGGCCAGGACCCAACCCTGAAGGAGCAGATGCGGACACCCAGGTTATACAATTCACTCATCCCACACCCCCACAACCTTCCAAGCTGGGGAACGACCAGCAGAGGCAATGTGTCCCACAGATGTCAGCCAAGACTTCTGCTCCAGAATGGAGGGGATGTTTTCCCACAAGGAACGTCATTGCCTTTGCCTTTGCCAGCCACCAGGAAAACCATTTCTGTGTACCCGGATTCCCACTGCCACCGACTTCGCGTACACTCCAGTCCCGAGGAAATGAGAGACACCCAGGCCTCAGGCCCCGTGGGAGTGCCCAGAGCTCCCCAGACAGACGGGCACACTCTACAAATCTCAGGGCCGACCACACCAAGAGGACAGTGAGGCGTCAACAAAGGAAGGACCCTATGAAACACACCCCCAAAGTAACCAACCAATTCAAGAAAAAACATGTCTCAGGGCTCCATTGGTCCTTCCCCCGGGTGGCCCTTCCCCCCTGTTCAGCCAGGCCCAAGAACACTCCATCCTACTCTCTCTCCAAGGCTCTATCCCTCTCACTCCCTAGCTCCTTCACCCTCATTCTCTCTTTTTTTATATTAATTTTATTTTTGAGATAGAGTCCCGCTCCGTTGCCCAGGCTGGAGTACAGTGAGCAATCTCAGCTCACTGCAACCTCTGCCTCCCGGTTCAACTTGTGGTCACATCAGCACTTCTGCTGATATAATTTGCTCCAGCTGCAGAGCATAGCTGGCCTGCAAATCAAAAACCAGAACGAGGTCAGGCAGGAATAACTCAATAGCTTGGATAATGTGCAAATCACTACACTTCTTGCTATTAGTCTACTTTTTTTTCAGAACATTTGGAAGAAGAAAGATTTATCTTTAGCAAAACAGCCAATCAGCCACCCTCTGAAGAACTGGTTTGTCTGATCATCTTCTCCTGAAGCCTAACCCTCCGAGCAGTAGTGCTTTATAATCATGACGTTATGTATTTTTTAAACTTCTATTGCCCACCATAGAGTAGCAATTTGAACGCCTAATGTTAAATAGCTACTGCTTTTTTTCACTGCTCCCCTAAAAAAAGTCCCTTAGATTTAAAAATATTCCTGAGCATTCCTGTTTATTATTCTTGCATTTCAAATGCTTCTATGTGGCCTGGAATGTACACATATACAAAGTAATGCATAACTCTCTGTCAACAAAGTTCTTTATAGCCTCAATTCTGGATGCAATATAGTTCCAATCAAATATGAAATATAATACTACCTATTGATGTAGGCATAAGTTAAAATGGTAGAGGCTTAACTAGTCATTCAGCATTGAACTTCACACTGATTAGAAACTCTATTGATTTACATTGAAATCAATTAGAATTGGATCCCAACCATTTAAAATTCAGCCATAATTGAATACTTAATAATCACTACATATACAGTGCAAGTGAGCTGGATATTCTCTTCTCCTGGCATGGTAACCTTTCAAGGCCAGGTGCAATCATAACTGCAACCTCATTATGTAACCTGTCACCTTCTAAAATTCATTGCTGCAATAAGTACCCAAGTCCAAAGCTATGGTTGGAATATTTTCCTTCTCTTTTATGCATAAACTGACTTGGAAAATTCTGTGACTACACAACATGTTTTCAGATACCATTGTTTTAGAAAAGACAAAGGGAAAGGATGTGCCACATACTTGTAGCACCAACTTTGTTTTCCTTTGCAGAGAATTGTGTAGTGAGATGGAGATTCATCCCATATCCCTTTCCATTCCTCTTTTATTACATGTTGCTGAGGTGAATTTGCTAAAACCCAGAGTTCTGTTAACTCCTCAGATCAGAATGGAAGTTAGTACATTTTATGAAATGTATGTGGGTAATTTTCACCCATCAAAAAAGCTTTAGAATTTTGCCCCTGCTATATGTAGACTAGTGAACCTCATGGGCTATAGCCTAAAGAAATAAATTGTAATTTTTTAATGACAGGAAAGCTGATCTTTCACATGTTTTATATGTATAATATATACACTTTTATTATTGCTCATTTTTTGGTGGCAAAATTGTGGTTTATTTACAATAGAATCAAAGTTTATGTGATATTGACTAACAAATCTACAATGTTTAGGTGTTATATCAAGCAACTGTCTTTGTTCAAATAAATGAGAAACAAACTGAATTACTTGCAAGAGGTTTTTACCTCTCTGAGAAAAACATCATGTTACAAGATAAGTGGATTTTGAAAGCTGAATTTTAACATCTCTGATCACACTCTTCTAATTCTGCCCATAACTGGTCTTCTTACACATAAGGCTAAATCCAAAAAGTAGATGATAGGAGAGAGGCTTAAAATTGGTGAAGTCACTCTTGAGTGGGAACCAGTTATTTTATGGGTCTATGTTCATATATCAGAATAAGCCATTCTTTTATCATCATTAAGTCAAAAATAGTTGTAGCAGTGAGCAAAATGTGTGGGGGCACTTTTTAAATGACAGTACACACAGACATGCTTTAAGGTTACCAAACTTCTATTGGATAGAGCTAATGTGCAGCATCAGCTAAGATTCCTGATTATCATTATGACTGATTAAAAGAAAAAGTACCAGGTGAAGCAAAGAAAGGAAAACAAAACAAAAAACAAAATCAACCTAGGCCATCTTTTCACTGTCTTTATTTCATCAGAGAGAAGCATTTAACAGTTGTTTTGATAAGAAATAAGAAAGTGCTAATTAAGTTCTTGTCAAATAAATGTCTGTCTTCTCACCATTGCTGATAAATTTCAACATTTAGAATATGCTAACACAGCTTAGTAACTTTATTATTTTGATATAAACATAAGAATATTAGTACAAAGTGTTTAGATCAAATTACTTTTATGGCCTATAAAGAGAGACTGTTGCCAATGTCTCTTGTCAAGAGAAACATAATTTCCTGTGTCAGATTATCATTCTTATTTACATCTAAATCCAGAGTATAGTCATGTGTGAGAGAGTAATAAGTGGATAAAATCTATTTCTGAAGTACTGTTTCCACCACATAATATTTTAAGAAAGGTCCTACCCTGCCATTATTTTTACATTTTTTCTGTGATGAGAAAATAATAAATATGGATGGTTAATCCCTAAAGACAAGGTTTTAGCATCCAACTCACCTGACAAGATTTTCCTTGTCTCCAGGTCTCTTGCAAAGTTGCATATTCTTCAATCTTCAGCCTTGGGCTTCTGTTGCAACACAGACTGCCTTTGTCTTCTCTTTCTGGGAACTCTTTCTTGCCATAAAAGGTAAAATAAAACATAACAAAACAAAATCAGGATATGAGGGAAACAATTTTAAGCAAGAAAATTTCTGAAACTTCACACTGTGTAAAAGTGCTTAACTTATACCAACCTCATGTTTTTCTTCCTCAGGAACGAAGCCTTGTTTTCCTCCTCTGGTTCTCTGGGAAAAAAAGTATCTAGTGTTTAATCAATGATAAAAATAAATTTCCTTTGTTGAACATTCTTGCTTAAGTTAGGTACTTGAAAAATTAGCTATTTCTGCTTAATACTATATTGGGCCACTGCATTTTGTTACCATTTATGCCATAGGAAAAAAAAAGTAACCAATTAAATATACTTTATAGTACTTCACTTGTAAATAAACATGTTTCTGATAGAAAAATTAAATTCTACAATATTATTTTAAAAGATTTTCTCAACATTTAATAATTGTCCATAATTATGATTTACGTAGAGCATTTAAGTTTTCCTAACTTATCACATATGACTTCTACAGCTAACTCATACCATGTAATCTGTCCCTAGATAACCAAGAGTCAACTAAATTAGTCATTCAAAAAGAGTAAATTTATGAACTGTTTTCATTCATATTGGCAATTAGTGTGTTTTAATTATATTAGGAAAGTAATTAGGAAGAAAAATGAAGGCTATATCCAGAAAAGGCCTATAAAGGCAGACCCTACATCTACTATTCTTACTTCAAAAGAACAATAATGATACTTGCTCCTTGATATGTCAACCATGACCCATAATCACTGGCATCCCCTGCATGCCTGCTAGAAATACAGAATTTCAGGCCCACTCCAACACACGAATTACAATCTGTTTTTCACCAAGAATCCTAAGTAGATGAAACACACATAAGTTTAAGGGCACCACTGTAGCCCCTCAAAGGGTCCTGAGGACGGGACGGTCAGTTCAGCCCTAGATGTGCCACAGGACCAAGGGCCCTTAGAGGAGATTGACTGTAGGTGTGTTGCACCCCTCTTTCTCGAGGAGTGATCTGCCTCAGGGTGGGCAAGTGATTAGGACACCTGCAAGTGGGAGCCAGACCCCTCTACAATGAGGCTTTAGAAAACACAAGGAAGACAAAGAATGTGGGGCACCGCAGCCCCCAAACTAAGCTAGATGCAGACCTGCACCAGCAGGTAGGTGGACTACAGAGAAACAGCGCTAGAGTGCACTGGCCACACTCCTGTCAGCATGTCGAACCCACACACACCACACACACACACATCAACACACACAGAAAGATACGTGCATATACATACACACACACAGAAAGAGGCATGGAGACATCCAACACTTGCACAGAAACACACACTGCCAGGCAGCTCCTGAGGCTGTGGGATTCTCTCTCTGCCGGTAAGCCCCTAGTGGAGAGAGCAGCCCCGCGGCAGGCAGACAGTACCTGGAAATCCCAGCCAGGATGGCTTTCAAAGAGAGGCCCCTTCACACTGTGTGGGCAGGCCTGAAGCATCCTGGGAATACTTGGGGATCGCCCTGGGAATCCGTGAAGCCCCATGGGACCTTTTCTCAGCCTGGTTCAACCTGTCGGATGCCTAAAATCGCGGGACCCTGGAGAGGGGGTGAGGTTACCCAACGTCGAGGCAGTACCACATAGGACCCCTGCTTTGCCAAGCTGCTGAGACCGTTCCCCAGGCAACAGCAGCCGCCACTGTGAGGCGAGCCCCGGCTCCGCGCCTCCACTTGCGACAGGCTGCTTGCGCATGCGCATTCGCGTGCCCTACTGGGGAGCCGCCATGTTGGCGCTGTCCAGCTGCGGCCGCACACTTTGGAGACGGTGCCAGGGGCGGCCCCGGGAAGGAGGCTGTGAGTCACAAGCAGCACAGGACCCTGCCAGTCCTGACCTCAGTACCTACTTGAGCTGACTCTCCTGTTCGGGTCGGGTGTAGGAGGAGTGCGCTTCAGACCATGAGGTGGGCACTCTGGACTGCTCTTCCTGTTGGATTCCAGATCGGATGGTGTGGGCAGGGATCAGGTCCCATGGGGCTGGAGATTCAGTTTGGTGAAGTGAGGCGGTGGTCGGTGGACCACAGAAACATACCTGAGACCTCGAGGAGGGTGTCAGCAGCATGTTCCCCAGCTCCATGAGCTGACTGTCCCCTTTGACCTGTGCCACCCACCAAGGGCCCTGCCTTGCTCTCCAAGGCATATGGGCTTAACAGTTCTTTTTTTTCCCATTTATTTATTTTATTGCATTTTAGGTTTTGGGGTACATGTGAAGAACATGCAAAATTGTTGCATAGGTACACACGTGGCAGTGTGATTTACTGCCT